>NW_015172560.1:667264-732760 GCF_001447785.1 Gekko japonicus | reverse complement strand
AAATACTTTGCTTCAGATTATATTCATAAATCAATTGGATATCAAATCAGGTGCAAGGCACACAGTAAATAAGCAGATCTTATCAGCTTAAAAGTTCCAGTTTTGAATATCTTTATATCTTCCGCTAATAAAGCCATGCTGACTGTCAGAGAGTGCTACTTCCATTTGTTTATAGAATTTAAATTTCTCTTGCTTTCTTTGAAAATGTCTCATCAACATCGTTGTTCTTTTGTGTCTTTGATTTTTAAATGTCTTGTTCTCTTCTGGCCTGTTTGTGCACAAAACAAACAGCCTATGTCATCTATATTATGTCCAATCAACTCATCAAAGCAATGGCTAAAAAAGTCTCTTATTGTAGATATCGAGTGTTGAAGCAGGTCCTGTTGTTTTTCCTCTTGTGTAGAAACTGACGTCATCTGATTTTGTGTCTTTATAATCTCTTTTTCAAAACAATCCCAATACTCTCCCAGGGCTTCCATAACAGCATTTGTGATTTTTTCTGTCAATTGGCTTTTTAAACAGCCCCATTGGTCATCTGAGAACAGTTGTATATTTTCATCTGTCCTAGAATCCTTCGTCTCAAATGAAGCTGCAAGAGCCATCTCGCTCCTTATCAGACACAACATTCACTGCATACTTGCGCATAGAAAGACAAAGAAACTGCTGCTCAGCGCCATTTTGGCTTAACTTTTAGCCTGTTTCACTTTCAATAGTTCCATCAAAGTTCTTTAAGAGTGAAATAAGTTTCTGTAACAATATTTTCCAAATAGCAGGTAGAACATTTCAAAGTGTTGTTTTCCCCCTGTGTGTTTGATGTAATAAAATTTCCAAGACTTTGCCTAGCCACCCGATGTGAGAGTTTTCCCCCTCCCTTTGCCTCTGGGACAGATTTATAGGGGCAATCAAGTGTCTGTTTATGAGCTTAACGATTAAAGTAGAAGAAGATAAGGTTGCTTACGGAGTCTTCGCCAAAATGATGGGGGCTCTTGTTTGGGGCTTGAATGTAGCTTTCCAGCCACGAACTGCCATGACCGGTCCTTTCGGAGCTTCTGCTTCAAGACGAACTGAAATCTTCACCTGCTGTCGCCACAAACAGGGAGCTCAGTTTAAGTCTTCTGCTACCAGTTTCCTACTCCCAAGGAACTGGTGGACCCTTGTCAAATCTTTAGGAGCCCAGAAATGTCAAGAAAGTCCCATAAAAAGACTCCAAAGGTTGGTGAGATCCAGAGCCCTGGATTCTCAGATCACCTTGCTACTCTTTGGCATGAATTAACTTGCTCTTGGTCACCAGCAACACATCCCTACACTTAAGAATCTTTCCTAGCTCCTTCATAGCTGCCCTTCCCAGTCTCAATGTCCTTCTGATTTTATGATTGCAGTCTCCCTTTTGGTTAATGATAGAGCCAAGAAATAGAGCATCTTCAACAATTCCATTTTCTTCATTGTCAACCTTGAAGTTGTGTAATTCCCCAGTAGTCATTACTTTTATCTTCTAGATATTCAGCTGGCTCTGGAACATTCTGCTTTAATCTTCAACAGGAATCATTTCAAGTCTTCACTATTTTCAGCCAGTAATGTGGTGTTCATTCCACCAATTTTCACTCCATCTTCATCTAAATCTAATCCAGCTTTCTTTACGATATATTTTGCACTCAGATTGAAGAGATATGGGGATAAAATACATCCTCGTCTGACACCATTGCCAACTGGAAACCATTCTGTTTCTCCATATTCTGTCATAACAGTGGCCTCCTGTCTGGAGTATAGCTTAAACCTCAAAGCAATCAGATGTTGTGGCACATCCATTGTTTTTAAAAACAACCATAACTTTTTTTGATCCACACAGTCCAAAAGCTTTGCTGTAATTTATAAAACACAAGCCAATTTTTTTCTGAAATTCTCTCATATCCTCCAGTAACCAACATAAATTTGTAATATTATCTCTAGTGCTGCTTCTTTTTTTGAATGCAGCTTGTGCATCTGACATTTCTCTTTACATATATGGTAACAGCTTTTGTTGTAAGATTTTGAACATTACTTTATTCTCATGAGAAATTAATGCAATGGTCTGATAGTTGCTGCAATCTTTGACATCTCCTTTTTTCAGAATTGGAATGTACATTGTGCATTTCCAGTCGGTGGACCATTGTTTTATTTTTCATATTTGTTGGCATATTCTTGTTAAGATTATGATGGAATCCATTTCTGTGGCTTGAAATAGCTATATTGATATCCCATCTGGTCCTGGTGATATGTTTCTCCCAAATTCTTTGAATACAGCATTCACCTCACTCTCTAAAATTGCATAGAATCACGCATGCCGCACAACCTAGCATTTCCCACTCTGAAGCAGTTTCTCAAGACAAACCCAGAAGCACATGGTGGCATCAAAATAATTCCTATAGGTCATCCTGTTTATTTTAAAGCATCCATCTATATGTTTATGTAAGGATTATGGCTGCTGCTATGAATTATCTATAGGATGAGTGACTTATTCAAGCAAATTAGGTAGTACATCTTCAAACATGCAACCACTAGGACAAGAAATTCACTTAAAAAATGAAAGCTGGGATCCCCAAATTCAAAGAAGGTCACCTGGGCTGTATAGGATAAACTTGGGAGCTTCACAGTCCTATGGGTTATAAATTCTGCACCTTGCCTCCTCACCATGCGATGTTAGAGGAATAGGTGTTTTAACCAATTCAATTGCTATAAACCTTCTTGGAAAGACAAAGAAACTAAATTTAGTGTGATCCTAACTGACTACTCGCCCTTCAGAGTCACAATAAAAACTATTTGTAATAGACTGTTATGATAGCTAACATTTTCCAAATGCCACAATTAAGTCATTGACGCACCCTACTAGTTATTCTATTGGCAGGTGTTGTGTGGGTAGTTGGTTTACAGAAGATGAAGAAGCAATAACTAGAAAAGCATGACAAGGAGTGAAATTAAAAACAAGCCATTTTTGATTACTGCAAATCCATTGCTTACTTTCTAAAATATTCAGATATGTTGGCAAGGTAGTAGAAGAACTTAGCCAGAACTCAGGAATAGGCCTTCTTTGTATACACTAGGACTCCACTAATAATAAATACCAATGACAAAAATCAAATCCAATATGTTTATGCAATTACAGATTCCTGTTAGAAATCCCTAAAAATCCTACTACACCCACTGTCCAGAAAATGTGAATACAGATACCTTGAGTTGGAGATACTTATGCACAACAGTATATTGCATATATTCTTCTCTCTCCAAGGATCCTGCTGTTACCCGAACCGGACCGGAACCGGTTACTGTCATGTCTGACAGCTGTAATCACTTGATAGAAAAGAAGAGGGAATGAGGTGCTTGAATTCATTGACCTACGCTTGAAAGTTGTGATGAGAACTGTTGATTATAGGAACTCCTCACCCAGGAAGGTTTTTCATCCACTCAGCAATCCTTCTGTGTACTTGGAAAGTGACCCTGAAGACCAATCTGCACAAGAACCCTGTTGCAAGTACTAATTGTCCTTGCTAGATTGGGATTGTAGATTGGTTCTGGAGGAAGAATTTGTACCCTGGTTTGCTTTGCAGCGATCCTTCAAGGGTAGATATAGATAGATAGATATAATACTTTTCTATATTGTTATTTTAAAAGGCCTCATGATAAATATATTACTCTGTAGACTGGACATTTGGCAAGCATTCCTGATGTTCGGAAATGTAAATTATTATTTTCCTGCAAACTAAAAAAAATCGCATGGTGGACGTTGCTTTATTTTGCTATATAATTTCTGTACATCTGACAAACTGAGTTTATATTAAGGATGCATGGCCTTTAGGTTGTTATATTTATTTATTTATATTTATTTATTATTTCAATTTATATCCCATCCTTGCCACAAAACTGGCTCAAGGCGGCTAAATCCAGGGAAAGGAGATCTGTCTGTCTGTCTGTGTAAAATTGTGTGTGTGTGTGCAAATCTAGCAGATACTTCAAAATTGTGTAGAAGAACTTTTAGCAATCACATATAATTTTCAAGTATGGAGCAAGGCTGTGTGTAGAGACTGTACTCATCTGTTTGATAGCTTTGATTCACTGTTACAATGGAAAGACAACAAGTCTTTTCTATGTCAAATGCTATGTATGTACCATGTTTAAGTTCAGTGTGCTCTCATTTTATACCGTGCAACATCACATGGAAAGCAGGGGTTAATCCATAAAGTTGCTACAGACATACTATTCGTTTCCTCTAAGAGTGAGTATGCCTGCTACTCCCAAAGGCATGAGAACTGGAGCAGAACTACTAAAGCACTGTTAGAAGCTCTATACCATATGAGAAGAATCCACACTGAAGAACTTTCTCATGCCACCATCAACCCCCCCCCAAACCCCCATAGTTTAATCCAACATGGGAAGGAGCAAAAGTAAATTTATTGCAAAGTAAGTATATGAGCCTAAATTTCCCAACACTCCCAAATGTACCATGGCTGTTAACTTTCTCAGTCACTTTGATACCCATTGTGGGTGTAAGGAAATAATTTCAGATGCTCTTCCTTTGCTAATGGAGTTATTTAATTGTATAATGTAGAATAATGAAGAGATATATGGGCCAGTCAAGACAATTTATTTTGGATGAAACAATACAGGAAACAATAAAAGGAGGAGGGAGTGATTCATGATGGGGGAAAGGAGGAGGTGTAGGTGGAGATTATAGTAGCTGGTACTTGGTCATTTACAACATGGTAAAGGATATCTTTGGGACTGTCTCTACTGGTATGTCCCCCCAAAAACATCATGCTCAATGGATCAAAATCTGCTGGCGATCCCCAGCCCGATAAAACACCTGCTTAGCCTCAACCAGACCCAGAGCCTTCTCAGCTCTGGCACCAGTGAGATCCCCTGCGGGACCTAATGCAGTTCCACAGGTCCTGTAACAGAGCTGTTCTGCCAGGCCTATGCTTGAGGCAGAAGAAAATATTGGCCTCCCCCTGCTCTGTGAATATGTCTACCAGCTATATTAACATTCCAACATCCAAGGACACACATGATGCGTAATCTCCATTGAGATGTATTGCTTGCCATCTGACTGTTCAGTTTTGATTGTGTCATTACTTGAGGTTTTATTGTTTAATGATTAATTTATATTTATTTTTTTAATGTTGTTCCACTACTGATTATATCCGCACTGAGCAGTGCGGGCAGACTATGAATTGAATATAATAAATAAAATAATAATAAAATATTCATATATAATGATGGCAGAATTAGGGAATAGTATTTTTATGTCTGATAAAGGCTGACTCTAAGATACCTAACCTCTCTTTTTCTACCCTGCAGATCTGAATACAAATACATGAAGCTGCTTATATCAAGTCAGACCTTTGGTCTATTAAAGTCCGTCTTGTTTACTCTTACTGGCAGTGATTCTCCAGGGTGCCTGGCAGAGGTCTTTCACATCACCTACTGTCTGATCCATTTAACTGGAGATGCCAAAGACTGAACCTATGACTTTCTGCACGCCAAAAAGATGCTCTATTACTGAGCCACTGCCCCACAGACATAAAAATAACCAAGTCCTGCAAAGCACCTTGTATTCCTTGGTGCAGATATCATATGGCCATCTCAAATAAACAGTTGTATGAAACCAAGAAACTATATATCACATGTAATGAATGTACATTTGTAAATGGAATGGGAAGCCGCACTTAGGTAAGATGTGCACAGTTTCCTACATAGATGTGCTTCCATACTTGAACATACTCTGATATATCCTTAAATCCATTGTAGAAGACACTCCTTGTATATAGAAATTAAAGCATGGAAGGAGAAGAATACCATCCCTCCATATGTTTAAGGTCCTTATGATGGACCCCTTCCACTTCCCTCCTTCAGAGGCAAGGTTTTCCCTCCATTTCTATTTGCTTTCACTGACTGAGCAGCCCTAGTAACATGTTTATTCTTCTGTTGAAGAAACCTTGTTTGTCCCACCCTGTCAGTAAGGTATATTTTGGCTATTTACTCAGCCCAGGAACATGAGGGAAGGGAAAGGATCACCCTTTTTCTTAAACCATTGAAAATGGCACTCAAGAGGCTTTTAAATTCAAAAATAACAAAAGGTTTTATTTTAAAATCAATGGGAAAGGTCAGGTGAAATCAGGGGTTGAAATTACTTAGGTAAAACTATTTTTGCGCAGATTTTCGTTCCTAAGTACAGGATAAAGAGAGTTAAGCTTTTTCACATTTTCCTAAAACTTTGTATTGAGAGGCTTTTGTTACAGTGTTTCCCCTAACACTCCAGCACACTTTCCTTAGTATTTCTCAAATTCTTTTGATTTCTCAGAAGGTTGGTACACCTTTTTCAGTACCCAAACCCCTTCTCTTGAAACACCAGTTTTTGACGGACTCTTTAGGGTCTCTACAGGCAGTTATTATCCACACCAGACAAGGGACCTCTATACTATTCAGAGCTATTTTCCCTGTTCAACTGGGTAGGGAATCTTCTTCTCTCCTTAGAAGAACTTTCCCCTATTATTGGCCTGAATGGAGTCTCTGTACACTTCCCAAACCTCCTAGCCACTTTCCCCCAGTTCTCCTGTCTATATTAAACCACCCTCAGCTAATGCAAAAACCAGGCTCTCTCTTAGTCATGACAGAATTCTGACTTTCTCCAGTCAAGGCAGAAATCTGACTGAATTTCCTCAGCATCCAGCTCTCTTAAGACTGCGTCTGCTCAGCTGATGCTGTCCAATCAGATTGCTCAGAGCAGCCTGTCACTAGAGGCTCTCTGGCTTTGTGAAGAATTAACCCTTAGCACACCTTTACTTTTTTTTTGAGGCTTTTAAAAAGTGCACTTCATCACAGTTCCCTTTGCATAGGATTGATCATGTATAGAATGTATTGATCATGTATAGAATGCATATGTGTATGCCTCCTATGCAAACTGTACCATGAAGAAGTGGAGTTGGGGGTAGGGCCTGACAGGTACAACACTTCAAGCTTCTCAACATTCACATATAAGAAGAAACTGACTACCTCACATCTTTAAATTGATTGGCATAATTCAGTGAATTTTAAAGTAGTAATCTCACTAAGACCACATTCCTATTTACATCTAGCTTTAACCTTTCTTTTCAGTGAATTTTGGTTCTGACTTTATAGGTCAATCTGGCTTCATTTCATTGACCTGGAATAAAGGAAGGGAGGCAGCCATCACCATGTGCATGGCTAATTCTGTTTTCTGAAAGACCTGAATAACTGCAAGGTGGTCCCCCCCCCTCTTCTCTTTGTAAGTTTATGCACCTTTTCATATTTCAGTTCACTGATGCTCTTTTCCATTTGAATGGGCTACACAAAAGCAATCTTTTCCGTCCTACTGAAACAATTAGTGCTGGCTTATTACTCTAAACAGTCTAAAGTGACAGGCCCCTTTCATAAGCTCACCTTTTTGGCTTTATGGAGACAAGTTTTCAATATTTTGCTCTAAAGAAATGTGGTTGTGTATGATCTAGGTCTAATTCTCAGCTAAGATTCATTGATATTGTTCTGGCATACTCTTATTGACCTCATTGGGATTGTTCCAGAATACCCACCTGCAAGCTAGAGACACCAAACTCTCCAAGGATCTCCAGCTGACTCTCCTGTACCTGCCCTCCAGGTTTGGTGAGGATTGGATTTACAGGGTCTGAGTTACAGGGGCCCCCCAGATGCCCTCAGGAAAGTGTTTTCAGGACTTTTCTGGGGGCACCTTCTTTGGGGACCCTAACTCAGACCCCGTAAATTTAATTCTCACCAAACATCGAAGGAAGGTAGAGGAGAGTTAGTTGGAGATCCCTGGCATGTTTGGTGTCTCTAGCTTGCACTGGATCTGTTCTGTATACTCCTGAATCTCCTGAACTTTCACCTGTCAAGATGACAGGTGGTCATTTTGACAGGCACAGGTTCAGGAAGTTCAGGAGTGTATGGAACAGATCCTGTGCAAGCTAGAAACACCTAACTTGGAAGGCATGTAGAGGAGCCTCCAGGAAAGGTACCCTGTGAGGTTGGTGTCTCTAGCTTGCAAAGGATCCATTCTATACATTCTTGAACCTTCTGAATCTGCACCTGTCAAATTGACTGCCTGTATCCACTCACAAAATGTATCTACTCAGGAACTGGCAACTGGCACGAACCTCCACAAACTGCTTGAAAGTTCATGGAAAGTTCATGCTGGTTGACCTGCCTCTTGACTTCATGAAGTAGAAACCAGCCAACATTCCTCATGAACTAGCTGGGACAAGCCTGAGATAAGTCAATGGATACAAGCTATGTCTTTTGCTACCTCTAGCACCAACACCTTCTTTAAATTCTGGTGCACCAAGTGGCTTGCTTGGACCACTGGTATGAGTTGGTTCTGTATCCATCCCCAGCCCCATCCCTGGTCTATGAATTTGCTGCCACTGTTTGGGCTGCAGGGGGTTTGGTAAACATTACTTTTTATTGTCACTAAGCTGCTGTTGCAACTATTATGGCTGGTGAATATTATGGTTTTATAATTTCATAATAAAGTGGCTTTGTGGATTGCTGTTATTTCTGTGCAAGGTTGTTTTATGGTGAGATCTGATAATATTGCATTTTTAATACCCGCTATATTTGATTACACTGGATTATTACTGTTTTAAAATTTTGCTTTTCTATTGGATTGATGTACAACCCACTTTGAGCAATGCCTTTGTGGGATGCTGATGAGAAAGTATATCAATGCTCTATAAACATTCCAGGTGGTGGCTGGAGAACTCCTGGAATTACAACTGATCTCCAGGTGACAGAAATCAGTTCACTTGGAGAAAATGGCCACTTTGGAAGGCGGACTGTATGGCATTATACCCCACTGAAGTCCCTCCCTTCCCCAAACCCCACCTTCTTCAGGTCTCCCCCCCAAAAAAAACATCCAGGTATTTCTCAACCCAGAGCTGGCAAAACTGACTTACAGGCTTGTATCAGCTTTTAAGCATTGGCTTGCAACACTTTGAGTGAGCTGTGGTCAGGCTGTTGTCCAAACCTTGATGCCTCTGGATTTCATTTTCTGTTTTTTCTCTTGTGTTTCCTTTCTGTACCTGACATTTAGTAATATGCATCAGTAGTAGAGTGTCTGTTGTGGAGACTGCTTGATCACAATGATCTTCTAACCAAGGTGAGCATTTGGACCTAATTTTAATTAAGTCTACAAAGGTACAGCGTTTTTACTGTTGCTGAGCTTCTATTCTCAGTGAAACCCTTTGAGTGAACAGTGGGGAGCACATTGCTCAGAACATCTTGCGGTCTTCTTCACAATTCTCACCTTGCATTGGGAGCCAAAAAACAGACCAGCACTGTACTGTTGTTCATCAAAGGCACTTTAACACCAAGTGTGTACTTGCTGATAACTTGCTATTGCTATTGCTATAGCATGCTTTGTAGTAGGTGTCAGAATGATACAACCGGAATGTGATGAATGAATCTCAACTAAGTCAGAAACGTAAAAGTTGCTGAACAGCAGATAAGAATGTGAACTTTCAACAAAATGTAGTTGATTGGAATGGGAAGTTAGGAAATATTACTTACAAATGAATCTGCAGTAAAAAGAAAAAAAAAATTAAAAGCATGTGTTTTTCTAGTGGTTGGGGAAGGGAAAGGAAATAAGATTGCTCTCTCAGTTAGTAGGCCATTAGTAACCTTGTGAGAGCCCCTCTTGCCCCTCCGATAACTTGGGGTGCTCATAGGAATCTATAACGTTTCCTGGCAAACTCAGTAGCAGGCAGCTTCCTGGGACCCATACAACTGTGGACTTCAACCTTTCCAGACCCAGGACCCTCTGAACTGCAAACAGAAAGTCATTTGTCTTCAGGGTCATGTGACAGGAAGTTATGACCCTACAGGCATCAGCAGACCAAGAAAGCCATGGACAAGAAACAGAAGCCAAACTATGGTAACCAACATGCCAAGAGGCAAGGGCATGACCGAACACTCTTCACCACTGAGTGAACGTGGCTGCTGCTCCTGCCAGCATACATGCAAAGACATAAAATAGAGAAAAGCACCATGTTAAATAAGGCTATTGTGTAATTTTAATAAACCTCTATTGGAAGATGTACACTCATTTTGTTTGTCTATTATATTATAGTTGTCTTTTGATAACATATATCCAAAAATAACCACATTAAACAAAACTCACATTATCCTATACTTCCCCACAATGTGGACAATTTGCTGTAGACCCATCAATCATATACAATTCCTGATGACTCAGAATAAAGAATCCTTGTATCATAGCTAGCAACTAAATTCCAGTAGATAAACCGTGTGTGGGGTGGGGGTGCAGGCCTGGCCCGCACATGTGTGTGACTGTGTGTGTGAGAGAGAGAGCAGCAGGGATGGGGGTTGGGGACAGGCCTGGCTCATGCCTCTGTATATGTGTGATAGAGGGCCTCCCCACCGCCACTGCAGGGTTTGCAGGGGGTCTCTTTCTTTCACTCCTCTCTCCCCATCTATTTACTTTCCACCTCTCTCTTTCTGACTTTCTCTCTCTGTCTCTCTGTCTGTCTGTCTTTATCTCTCTTTCTCTCTCTTTCTCTGTCTCTCTCTCACTCTTTTCTCTTTCTGTCTTTCTCTCTCTCTTTCTTTCTGTCTTTCTGCTCTTTCCATTTACCCAGAGTGTGAATGATACAGCAGATTCTGGAGTAACTTTCAGCTTGTAATTAAATTGGGCAAAGCCTGGTTAAAATTTTCTTCACTTTTTAATGCAAGTTAAATATATATTGTCAGCATACTTAGAGGGGTAGTGTTCCCATTCTGAAGACTCAGAATGTTTTAACAGGGTGGTGTCAGCTAAAGACATCAGTGATAAATTCCCTATATGCTTTGTTATACGAATAGCAGTTTATATTTCATGTTTGTATGTTTTGTATGTTTGTGAACTGAAATATATATATTTTAACTTCAACGTTAAGACTAGTAGATCTGTTGGCTCACAAGGTAGAATTTCTGCTCACAACACAGCACAGCTCAGAGGGAACATTGGTTGGAAGGGTCTAGTATGTAGCAGTGACAAGATGCCAACTACTTTTTTACAGTGCTGGAGTCTGGAATATCTACTCCTAATCTGTGCTTTTCAGCTACTGCGCTGTAATGTTTCTACAGTCTTTGTGTCTGGACTATATCCCCTCTTCCATTTCATCTTTATCTTCTCATTACCTGTGTTGTGGATCTGGTTGCTTGGTAGTGAAGTAGAATATTTTTCTGCATTACACTTGCTTGGAGTATCCTCTGTCTTGTCTCCCCTAGGGCTTTCCTCAGAAGTTTCTTCTCCCTGGATGTCAAATATAAGATCAAATTCTACCCTTCCTTTGAAACTTTGCAGTTAATTCAACTGAATTCACTGTTCTTATCATAAAGTGAGACCTTATCTGCAGTAACTAGATTGTATCCATTTAGATCCTGACTCAAATCTGTGAAACACAGTAGGTGCTTTACAGTGCGTTCCTAAGAACTGTTACACCCTTTTAAGCCTATTGAGTTTGTCTCAAAAAGGTATAGCTCTACTTAAACATTCATGGTAAAAATAATATCCCCACACTACCTCGAATGGGTGTTATTAGAAAACAGAGACCAATTTTCAACCATAAGAGTAACAAAGCCTGTTATTTAAAAAGTAAAATCTGCTTTTGTTTTTTTATCGATACAGAAGAATCTGGTGATGATAGTAAGTGACAATCAGTGGTGCTTCAGATACCTCAAACACTGTTCCACCATTTCTGACAAGTGATATACTCCATTGAACATGGGCACTATTGAATGTTCAAGGTGCTAACACTCTTTTCTGCTCTAACTTAATCACTGTTACCTTACAAAAACAGGCCAAAGTGTAGATTAACATTAACCTACAGTAGTTCTAGGATGATGATGGTGGAACCCTATGCACCAGGCAATATGGAATAATTTTATTAAATTGCAGTAATTCCCCACAAATGCTACAAAATGACACAAATATTTCCCCATAAAAATTAAAATAAATGATGCACAGCTACACAAGAGAAACGTAAATGTCCTCTTCAAGCAAGCAAGGAATAGCCAACAGAACTGATTTTTCACAGGAGAAACTTAAAAAGTACAGGCATAGAGGGCATTCTCTCTGCTAACTTTAGGGTCATGCTTTCCATAAGATCAATGCATTGAGATATAGTAAATATTATGTGTATTTTATCTAAAAGATACACAGACATACGTATTAGTATTTGTATGCTTAAGAGTGTTCAGAATGTTTTTACATTACCGGACTTCCGGCCGTGGCGGCGCGAATGGCGACCGGGTCTCAGGATGCTCCCGGAGCCGGATCGCCCAAGCGCAGTCTGGGGGGGTCCCGCGTAAGCGGAGATCCTAAGGAGCCTTATTGAAAAGGCTGCGAACCAGGGGGTGCTCCTGGGAGAAGCCTCTTGCCGACCAGAAGGTCGGGAATTGAGGCTCTCCCTCTACCCCAAACGGCCCCGGCTGCAACTTGCCCTTATGGGGACTAGCAACGCCACCAGAACATCGGAGTGATGGAGCGTTAAAGTAAAGTCAGAGGCAACGAGACAAGCGATGAACTGTAAGTTGGCGATGGAAAGAAAAGCGGCGGCTCTAGCGGGTTTCGCCCCCCCCCGGGAAGCAGAAGAAGGGAGGGAGGATTCCCCCCCCATTCGAATAAGAGACTTTTTAAAAAGCAGGGGGGGCAAAGCGAAAAGCTGTAAAAGCGCATTACCTTCTAGGAGGGAGAAGAAAGCGGCGAAGAGGGAGGCATCCCGGAGAGGCATAGCACGAACTTTTAAAGTGTAAACAAAGCTGAAACATGGCGGGGCAGAGAAAACTACTAGAGAAGCAGACAAAGAAGACGGGAGGGACTTCCTGTCCAAGCCCTTCCCCTGCTGGAACTGCTGTCAATCAACAAGAAGGTGAACTTGCGCGCCATCTGCTGGAGGAACTGCAAAAAATCAATCAAAAACTGGATTCTATGGAAAGTGCCTATGGTCTTCAACAGAAGAAAATGACAGAGACAGCCGAAAAGGTAGACGATATTGCAAAGAAATGTTTGGCATCAGCAGAAGAAGTACAGAATGTTAAGAAGAAGGTTATCAAAGTGGAAAAACACCAAGAAAAACAGGATAATAAACTGTTACTGCTTCAAATGGAGAAAGCAAATTTAACCCTCCGATTCCAAGGGTTGAAAGAAGAGAACGGAGAGGATCTCAGAGGCATCTTGGCAGCGGCTTTAGCACCACTGACCGGCAATGAAGCGGAAAAAATAAAAGAAGAGATGGATTTGGCTTACAGAGCCTATTCCAACTTTACAAGGAAAAATAAGTTGCCAGCGGAAGTGGTTGTGAAATTTACAAAGCAACGTCTCCGGGACCAGATTTTAAAGGCGGCATCAACAAAACCCTTGAAAATTGGAGAACAGCCGATTAGGATTTTGAAAGATGTTCCATTTGAAATCAGAATGAAAAGAAAGGAATATAAAGGATTGACCATGTTCTTACAAAATCACCAAACCAGTTACAGATGGCTGGTGCCCGAAGGATTGGTCTTTAAGTTTAAAGACAGAAGAGAAAGAATAGACTCTATCTTCAAGGCTCAAGACTTTTTGAAGAGGCACGCCAGCTCAGAAGAAGAGGCAGAACTGGCCAAGTGGATGTCGGGACTAAGCAGGGAAGACAGCAGCTCAGAGGGAGAGGTGAAGGACGAGGAAGCTAAAGGAGCGACTGGTTTGAAGTACAACTTAAGAGACAAAAAAGGGAAAGACCCCAAAGTCTAAAGACTTTTTTTCGGATACTTTAAAAGCAAGATTAATCCCAGAAGGACATTATTAATATACTAATTGCTGGTTGGTAACAGAGATAGAAGAGAAGAAGAGCATCCAACTGCAGAAGAAGCCATTGACTTTAACTTTTGATATTAAAAGATTAATATATTAATATACTAACATCACTCAACTCTTTTCTTTCTCCCTCTATATACCCTTCCTAATTTTCTGATTTATAAAGCTAAATATCTCTCCTTTTTAGGAGAGGGAAATAAAAGTTATATAAAAAAAGAATGTTTTTACATTACCTTGTAATCCTTAGAACAAGCCTTTAAGACAGGTGCATATTATTATCCAGGACTAAGGACACCTGGGAGATTAGAAAAGAGGTGAAATTGCATACCAGTTTCACTTCCTTTGGTTTTGAGCTGCATCTTTTTCTGTTCCAGTGTGGGTTTGGTAAAACAATGGAGAGATTGCTAGATACAGAATGGGCCTAAACCTCCATGTGTGAAACAAATAATCAGTGCTCTTCCCCTTCTGCTTTGATGCTGGGTGGCTAGCATCTGTTTGTTGGTACCAGCAGGAGTACAATCTCCTGGTCTTCTTCTGGACCAAATCAAAATATGGATAGATCAGGGATCTCGCAACAAGCAGCTCATGACCCAGTGGTAGCTCACCAGCTGCTGAAGCTTGTGCAGAACCTAGAAGACCGAGGAAAAGATCTCAAGAGAGAATGCTCCTGCAAAACTCAAGAACCTGGGAAGGCTCTGTTTGAGATGTCTACCTTTGTGAAGGGAATTGGAACCAGTGCTGCCGTGAGCTCTTTTCTTCATCTGTGCTGAGACTGGCCAAGGTGAGAGTGAAAGAGAATTGTGAATAGCAAGCATTTCCTCAACTGGGCCTGAGGAAGGAGTCCCACCAACTCTTGCAGGGGCTGCATGGCTCAGTTGCTTGAAGATGTGAAATTGTTGGAAGGGGCAAGAAGATCAGGCTATTTTTCATTATGCAGAATCAACTCACATTAAAGAACAGCTAGATAGTAGGGTCACAGGCTAACACAGGGCTAATGCTTTTAAATCAACTGCATTGTGGTCCAAGCACAGAACTGTGTACTTCACTCTGCTTTCAATATGGCCAAAGAGTGATTCACTTCTTCAGGACTGTTTATATCCTAATCAACACACACACACACACTCTCTCTCTCCTCAATCAAATGAATGAGGAAACTGTTCCTGATATACTCAGCACATTAATCTTAGAACATGGTTAAGTTTATGGCCTTAATTTAGTAAAAGTGTGACTTCACTTCATTGTACATGATCATTTATTTTCCATAAATGTTGAGGCATTTTGTAGCAGCAGGAGATTATTATTTTAGGAGAAGAAATTTTATAGAGGGTAATAAATCTCAATTGAACTTTTTTTTTCAAGGTCTGCATCACAAGCTATCAGTGACAACTCAGCTTCTTAGAGGGAAGGACCATACATGGAAATCTGGTCTTATGGAGGCATGAGGAATAATGGCTTTTTAGGGACAGGTTTGTGATTTAGTGGTAGAGCTTCTTGGTCTCAGGTTCAATCTACAACATCTGTAATTTAAAAAGATCAGATGGTTGGTGATGTGAGAGACATCTACCCGAGACCCTGGAGTGTGCCTGCCGATCTGAGCTAACAATACTGACCTTGAGGAACCAGTAGTCTGATCCAGTATAAGGTGGCTTCAAGTGTTCACTTGTATGTTCTGTAGGTTACTTAGTAGTTTAATGTGCCGTTCTTATGAGATACATCTTTGTAAGTCCACTGAAAGCAATAGATGGCACGGTTAGTCAGAGCCAGCAATTATTTCATTCAAGTTGAAATATTAATTAACAGATGACTGAAAGTTTGTGACCCAAGCACACAGCAGTGTTCATCTCAGTCAGTTAGTTGATTCCCTGTACTTCAACCCCAAATGTACTTGTACTGGCCAAGGCTAGGGAGGTATGAATAATTATTTTGTTTGTTTTCATTTTCATGCATAGTCAAAAAGACCATTTTCATCATACCTGTTTTCTTTTGCAAATATCCTGTTCTGTTCATAAATTTTACAGCCTATTAAGTACTTTTTTATTCTGTTTTTGGGCCATTTATAAACCATTAACATCCAATTTAAACAAAGGTGTCTATTTAAACAGTGATACATCTTAAAAAAAAAAATCTACTATGGTTGACTGCAGATTCATCCCAAGTAGGGAGAAACCATAAAACCAAACAAACAAAAGCCCTGCACTTATGAATCAGATCTGTAAGTATATTCATAAATTTGATTACACCTTGATTAATATGTTTTTCCCCAGCTACATGCACCATGAAGGCAATGGCACTTTTATCAAACTCATACCCATGCTACATTTCTTTTTCAGGGTCTTCTGCAACTTATATTTATTGGAATTAAAATACTGGCTATTGATTTATTCTGTACATTTTAAACCAACCCTTCTTTCCAGGAGCTTGTGGAAGTATACATCATTTTCTCGATCTCCCCATTATCAAGTACATTATCAAGTACATTAGGCTGAGACAGTCACCCAGTAGTGTCCCAGGGTCACCCAATAAGCTTCCTGGCAGAGTCTGCAGTTGTCCTACCAAAAATTAATGTGCTTTAAGGAAACACGCAGCTCCTTGAAACCTATCAAAATGAGAAGAACAATGGGCATAATCCAGTGAAAGGCAGTGCTTCTGTTGTATGAGATTGAACACATGCTTATCGCTCAGACTGAAACCAGTTGGTATTCCCATCCCTTCTCTTTCCTGTATCTAATTTTATTACATTTCGTTACACGTCCATTGCCCTCCGTATTTTCTCAACCAGGGAAAGCCTAAACAAAAGAGATGAATCATAAATCTAACATAAAAACCAAGGAAGTTGGATATCATAAATATTCAAGCCACTGTATCTGAGCCAAAATCATAAATATTCAAGCCACTGTATCTGAGAATTTTCCCTGAAAACAATGGGGCTGTGGTAAACTATAGAATTATTTTGGTGGTCTCCCCTCCTGCAAAGGGGCACAAATTCAAGCCACCCCAAAGACCTACTTGGCTGAGATATGGAAGTTCATTGTGATGCTTGTTCTCAACAGTGCCTTGGGGGCCAGGGACACCCATCGTATGGTGTTGCCGTTGTTGCCCACCTGCATCATCAGCTGCATCAAGCCCTTTATTTTCTCTCTTTTATACACAGGTAAAGAGAACCATCTCTTTACTTTCTCTCCCCAGGGCCTTCCCTAGGTTTGGAGACTGTCTATTGGCTCTTCCTCATCTGGAGCTAGTTTCTGCTGCCTGGTTTTCTTTGCCTCCAGTTCCAGAGTGTCTTCTTTCCTGGGGAGTTTTTCTTCTCTCCTCCCTTGAGCAAGCTGTCAGCAAGTCAGACTTCTCTTGGCAGCCTCCTTTGCTTGCAGTCCTTCCTCCTCTCTCTTAGCTGGGCCTGCTTTTTTATCAGATTCCAGTCTGGGGGAGGAAAGGCCACCTAGCCCACTGTAGCCCCCCCCCCCCCCCAAAGTGTTTACACACAGCCAGACCGGCAGCAGCCCAGAGCCCACACATGGTTCTTGTGGCCCTCCTCTCTAATACTCACCTTTCCTCAAATCACACTGATCACTCATTTAGCTCACTGTACCTTTTTTAGGTTCTGTAGCTGAAACAGCCCAAACCGAAAATAACATTCTTCATAAGATGACAGGAAAAAACTGTTTTAACAGTGATGTGTCAACACCACTGTAAGTTGCCCTGAAAAAAAGTTTGCTGTTTTAAATGCCCACCTGCTTGGAAAATCTGTACATTTAAGCTGCAACAAAAAATCAGATACTTATTTTTCTTGAGGTAGGGGAATATTATTTCAGGGTTGTTGTCACAGATTGTTTACATTAAGGAAAGGCATACTAAATCAAGGAAACCTTTCGCACTTTGTCTTCCCTATGAGACAGATAACATTTTTCAAAATGTTCATGGGCTCATAACTTTGGGGAAAAACTGTCTCTGTTTTGCTAAAATATCTTGCTGAACTGTCTACTGCAGTATCTAGACATATCCTTATAGCATCCAAAGAACCCCTGCTGCATTGGTAAAAAGATGGCTCAATGTGGCTGCAGAAAGACTCCATTTTAGATTTCAAGAACTGTGGATACAGTTAATTTTAGATATATTCCATGTTAAATAGTCCAAAAGCAAGATTTCTTTTTATCACTCAAAGAAATTCAGTGCAGTTGTCTGAGTATAGCTAACCTGGCATCAGGATGTAGCAAAATTCATTGGTGGGTCTGGCTGTTTCCATAATGTTGTTTGCCCATGAAAGGTTTCATTGCATGTACAGAGAGGCTTCTAGTGCTTTAGGAGCATTGGTGATATCACATCATCATTTGAAATGTACAGGGAGGTTCAGCAAGACCCAGGGACCTCCAGTGTTGCCAGCCATTAACATTGTACCTATCAATGTGCAGGTTGAGGGAAGGAGAGGGAAATGGGGAGACCAAACTCGCCCTGCAGGGACACAAGGAGAGGGAAATGGGGAGACCAAACTCCTGGATCCAACAGCAGCGGGAGCCAGCATCATGCTGCATTCAGCAAAAGCTTCTCAATTTATTTTACATCTAATGCGGAGTTTTGTACTGCAGCAACTTAGGGGCACAGGGATGGCAGAGTACTGTAAAGAGCAGTAAATCTGATTATTTTCTGGCATTTCTGCAAAATTTACTCCAAGGAGACACTTGCGTATCCTGCTAAACCCATCAACCATGCCAGCTTTGGGGCAAGACAAGGCAATGTGTGAAAAAAATAAAATAAAAAAGACCAGCCAGCACGGCTCATGGCTGTTAAAATCATTGTCAGGCTGAACCCTCCTAATAAGCTTCTTATTTTCAGCAGTCTGTTTTCTTCTTCCTTTCCTTGCACCCAGCTCCATCGGTCCTGCAAACAGGTAACACTTTTAGTGTTTCATAGAATATAAAAATAAAACCTTAGTTAATTTCTCTTCCTCTTTTCCATGCTTTTCTCCTCCTTCATTTTGCCCTCTTCCTTTCCATATTGTTTATTGTCTTTACTGTTTTTGCAACTGGAGTCCAGCAAAATTCTTTTCCTTTCATGATCTGCCTTAATTTCTTTCAACCCCCCCCCCCTTCTAAGTTTTCTCACACACACACACACCTTATTTGTCAGTCTTGGTCTCAACTCCTTATCATCCCTACCCTGTTTGGCAATGTAGACTATACGTAATGGTAGTATAGCAGCAAACCCTTGTTGAGATCATGAACAGAAGGGGGGGTGAGTTAATATTTTCCCAAGATATAAAAAGATGGTTCCCCCGCCTACATAAGCCTTTGCATACATGGTAATGGAAGGTTAATCAGTTTTAGCGGTTGTACATGTGGAACCGAAGTTAGAACTCCCTTTTCTTCCCCTTAGAATCATAGAATCATAGAGTTGGAAGGGATCTCCAGGTTCATCTAGTCCAACCCCCTGCACAATGCAGAAAATTCACAAAGACCTCCCCCCCACCATCCCCAGTGACCCCTGCTCTATGCCCAGAACAGGGCAAACCCCCCCCCCTTCCAGGATCCCTGGCCAAATTGGCCTGGAGAAAATTGCTTCCTGACATCAAAGTGGTGATCAGCATTTCCCTGGGTGTATAAGAAAGGGCCACAAGAACTAAACACTGAGGCAACCCTTCCTGCCCTCCTCATGCTCTGCCTAAGTTCACAGAATCAGCATTGCTGTCAGATGGCCATCTACCCTCTGTTTGAAAACCTTCAAAGAAGGAGAGCCCACCAGCTCCTGAGGAAGCCTGTTCCACTGAGGAACCACTCTGTCAGGAAGATCTTCCTAATGTTTAGCTGAAAACTCTTTTGATTTGATTTCAACCCATTGGCTCTGATCTGATCTTCTAGGGCAACAGAAAACAACTCTGCACAAATCACAACATGTGATAGTCCCACTGTACACTGCATTAGACAGGCCGCACCTGGAGTATTGTGTGCAGTTCTAGAGGCCTCACTTCATTAAGGATGTGGACAGAATGGAGCAAGTGCAGAGGAGAGTGATAACACAGAATTCCACCTCCACCTAACTTATAATAGAACACAGCAATAAATAAATCTAAGGTATACCTTCTGACCTTACAATCAAATTTTTTTTAACATCAGTAACATCAGTAACCTTAGAGAGCAAGCCTAATTCAAACGTCATTGACAAAAAAACAAAGAGTCATAACACAGTTATCTACCTACACTCTGCAATCTCCTTTCAGTATGTTCTTCTAGATTCATAGTTGGAGAGAGACATAAAATAAGTACAAAGTTTATCTTACAACTTTACTAACACAATCCTCAAAGTATTTCAACTCTTTTCTAACTTGATTTTCTCTGTTCTCTTCCCGATGTCTTCTGTCTTTGTACTCAGCTAATTCCATTTCCATATCTCTTGTGTCTCTTTCATTTTTTCTAATAAAAGTTTGCCATAAGTTTTTAAAGTTCTTTACTTCTTTCTTTGCTTTCTTATCCCTGTTAACCTTCTTCTTTTTGTCCTTTATCAAGTCTGATAGCAGTCCCTTTTTCTTTGCTCGTGGCTTAATTGGTCTTCGTTTCCTCAGAACGACTCTATCAAAGTCAGCTTCCTGGATTTCTTCCTCAACAAAATATCTCTGGGAAGTCTGCAGTTCCTTCTCCTTTTCTTTTTCCAACCCTTCTTCTTGCTTTCTCATTTCTTGCCATTCCTCCTTATTTCCTTTCACTTCCACTATCTCCTTTACAGCATCTCTCAAAACTTTCAGACATGGCTCTGTAAATGTCCGCTTCACTTCCTCTGCAAACCAATTTTTAAAATCGTCCCAGGAAAACTCTCCATCTGTTTTTTCTGTTTCTCTTTCCATATTGTCTTCCATGTCTATGACCTTCTTTCCACTTTCCACTTTTCTCTCACCTTCACAGACAGGTTTATTTGTAGACTTTATTTTTCCCCCGTTACTGGAGCTCAAAAAACGCCTCCCCCCCACATGTCTCATTACTCACAGTTCCTCGC
Source organism: Gekko japonicus (assembly GCF_001447785.1). Lineage (NCBI taxonomy): Eukaryota > Metazoa > Chordata > Lepidosauria > Squamata > Gekkonidae > Gekko > Gekko japonicus. Next base: position 711,927 of record NW_015172560.1, on the reverse strand, counting down.
GTCCAATCTTTACGGCCGGTTTTTTCATAAGTATGCGAAATCTTTCCAGGGGTATTTCTAAGCAAAACAGCTTAACAATGCGACATATCTTCTTCACACACACACAAAAAGTTAAAAACAGTCCCGGAGGCAGCAACTTAGAAGAACACGGCGGCCATGTTCTTCACCTTCTCCCGTTCCTGCTTCAGGGCAATTCTGGAACACCCCACCGTTTGCCAAGTTCGGGGGGGGGTCCAGCAAGAAGCCCCATGCTCTCGCAATCTCTTCCCGAGACTGCGGGTCGTGCTCCCCCATCCCTGGGGGGCTCGAAAAAGAACGAAAGGGCTCGAGAGGAGCGGAGCTCAATCCCGCGCTCCCTCCCGTCGTCGCGCCATACAGAGAATCGAGAAAATTGCTTCCTGACATCAAAGTGGTGATCAGCATTTCCCTGGGTGTATAGGAAAGGGCCACAAGAACTAAACACTGAGGCAACCCTTCCTGCCCTCCTCATGCTCTGCCTAAGTTCACAGAATCAGCATTGCTGTCAGATGGCCATCTACCCTCTGTTTGAAAACCTTCAAAGAAGGAGAGCCCACCAGCTCCTGAGGAAGCCTGTTCCACTGAGGAACCACTCTGTCAGGAAGATCTTCCTAATGTTTAGCTGAAAACTCTTTTGATTTGATTTCAACCCATTGGCTCTGATCTGATCTTCTAGGGCAACAGAAAACAACTCTGCACAAATCACAACATGTGATAGTCCCACTGTACACTGCATTAGACAGGCCGCACCTGGAGTATTGTGTGCAGTTCTAGAGGCCTCACTTCATTAAGGATGTGGACAGAATGGAGCAAGTGCAGAGGAGAGTGATGAGGATGATTGGGGGACTGGAGACCAAGCCTTATGAGGAAGGGCTGAGGGACTTTGGAATGTTTAGTCTGGAGAAGAGGATGTTAAGAGGGAACATGATTGTTCTCTGTAAGTTTTTGAAGGGCTGTCACTTAGAGGAGAGCAGGGAGCTCTTCCCGTTGGCACCAGAGGATAGGATTCGCAATAATGGGTTCAAATTAAGGGCAGAAAGGTACCGGCTGGATATTAGGGAAACTTTTTTACAGTAACAGTTGTGCAACAGTGGAATCAGCTGCCTAGGGAGGTGGCAAGCTCCCCTTCACTGGCCGTCTTTAAGCAGTGGCTAGACAAACACTTGTCAGGAATGCTCTAGGCTGATCTGCATTGAGCAGGGGGTTGGACTAGATGGCCTGTATGGCCCCTTCCAACTCTGTGATTCTATGAATCTAAGTTCTTGAAGATGGTTATATCACCTCTCAGTTGTCTCCTCTCCAGGCTAAACATAGTGAGCTCCTTCAGCCTTTCCAGACCCCCCTCACCATCTTTGCTGCCCTCTTCTGGACATGTTCCAGCTTGTCTATGTCCTTAAATTGTGGTGCCGAAAACTGAACACAATACTCTATGTGAGGTCCAACCAGAGCAGAGTAAAGCGATACCATCACTTTGAGTGATTTGGAGACTATACTTCTGTTGATACAGCCCAAAATGGCATTTGCCATTAAATTTAATTAGTTATGAATAATCAGATTTAATTACATTTTAAGCACTGTTTATGCAGTGAGGTTATTGTAGTTATTGCATTGGTAGGACTTCTAATACCCTTTGTAAACAATACCTTGTTCTGACCTGAATACTCCAGGCTAGCCCAATCTTCCTAGTCAGATCTAAGAAGCTAAGCAGGACTGGCCCTGGTTAATATTTGGATGGGAGACCACCAAGTAATAATAGGGTGGCTATGCAGGGACAGCAGGAAATGGGAAACCACCTTTCAGTGTCTCTTGCCTTGGAAATATGGCATCGCCATAACTTGGCTGTAACTGGACAGCCAAAAAAATGCTACTTTGCTACTGTAGACGTTCAGTTTCATGTTACCTGACACATGACATAATTGTTTTAGAAAATATATCAACAAAATCAATCTTTGTTCCCAGTACTGTGCTACATAATCAATTTGCCCCACTTTTATGTTTGGTAAAGGTATAAGGGAGAACAGGAATAGATTTCTTTCTGATCTGCTTAGTAAAGATTTACTGTGATGTGGAGTTTTTGTGAACTAGAGCTCATTTCATCAGATGTAAGAAGTGTATCTTATATTGGTACACATATATATGTGTGTACAAATATAAAAATACAAAATTAGACACGCATTTTGGATCTGGGTCATATGGGCAGAGCAGGTCCTTGCCCTGGGGCCCATAGTGGCTCTTGGCAGCCCTGGTTGCCTGAACAGATAGAGCCCTATTGTTCTTCTCTTTGCCCTCAGCAAGACAGGCTGTACACCTCTTTTACAGTCATGATGGAGGTGATAGCATGGTTTATCTTCACAACTGTCTCTTGTCTATGCATGGATATTTGCTTCCATGTGGCGGAGTACCAGCAATCCAATAACTGGATTAGAGCAAATATATTTTATGTTTGCTTATGCTAGACAAGTGCTACTGATTGCTGCAAGAAAGCTAGACCTAGTTTTTTAACCTATTTTCCAGCAGCAGCAGCAGCTGCAAGTAAACCCTAGTTGCTCCTGAGGTACTTGAAAAACGAAGCATGCTTTACTTGATAATCACTGCTTTCTGAATCATTAAAAACATCCCCACTTTGTTCTCATATGTCTTCAAAAAAATCACATAATCTAATATAGAAAAAAAGTTCCACCCATAATATTTATCATCCACCTCGAATTAAAAGCACTCGAAGAATCTTATTCAGGCATGAGTGCAGCTGCCTAATGTCACCTGTTGTTCAATCTCAAAGTTGTGATGTTGTGTAAAACTGGATGCTTTAACCATCCTGTCCTTGAAATGTTTTGCTGAAGTTTTGAATCTGTGAATCTGTCACAGAATTCCTTCTTTCTTTTGTGCATTGCAATTCAAGGGTCCTTTTAAAAAAGAAGAAAATCTATTGCATTTGTGTGTGCTTTGAAGAACATCTGTATCTATAGTAAGTCCATATCTGCATCTTTTGAATATCAGTACTTAACCTTCAACTCTTGTTTTATATTTATGCCACCCCAAATGAGAACAAACAATTCGGTTTTCAAGCCCAATCTCTAAACTAGCTCTCCAAGTCCAAGAGGTGCATCAGTGAAAGCCACGCCTGCTGCACTGTAAAGTATCTGTATCTTGAGGTAGATTGGCCCTACATTGATGATTAAGTCTTGAGGCATTTATTCTTGGTGAAGTTAAAGGCAGGGTTTTAAAAATTATTTTGAGTAGGGATGCCCAAACACCTGTGAGTTCGGTTCTAGTCCTGTTCACCAGTGGAGAAAAACAAAACAATGATGCAGTGGGGAAAAATAATTTTATTCTGTTATACTGCCCCTATGTGTTTCACCTATGCTTCTTCAGGGGGATCTGTATAGTAGTATCCCACAGCGACAGAATTTCAGGGAGTAGGGGGCACTATGCTTTGGTGGTTCTACTCTTACTTGACCAACCAATTCCAGAAGGCAGTGCTGGGGGACTGCTGCTGGGCCCCCTGGCATTTATGCTATGGGGTTCTGCAAGGTTCCCTCTTGTCCTCCATGCTATTTAACATCTACGTGAAACCACTGGGAGAGGTCATCCAGGCATCTGGAGTGAGGTGTCACTAATATGGAAATTGCACCCAGCTCTATTTTTCCTGAACTGCTAAACCAGGTGGGTCTGTGGAAGTCCTGAATCGATGCCTGGAGAAAGTAATGGGTTGGGTGAGGGTCAATAAACTGAAGTTCAATCAAGACAAGACTAAGGTGTTGTTGGTCAATGGGAGAAGCTGCTCAGGGACTGTGGTATCAGTCTTTCCTGGGGGGGGGGGGGGGGAGGGGGGGGGGGTATCTTGAGGGTGCTGCTCAATCCTGGCCTGTTGCTGAAGGCTCCTGTGTGACAGGTAGCACCTTTTATTAGCTCCAGCAGGTTCACCAGCTATAACCATTCCTCAAAAAGTGTAATCGGGCCACAGTCATCCATGCTCTGATCACATCACTCTACGTGGGGCTGCCTTTGAAAATAGTCTAGAAACTTCAGTTGGTCCAAAATGCAACAGCCAGGCTACTGTCAGGGGTCGGTTATAGTGATCTTATCAAACCTGTGCTGAGATGTCTGCACTGATTACCCATCTGTTTCCAGACACAATTCAAATGGCTGGTTCTTAACCTAAATGGCTTGGGACCAGGGCCCCTGAAGGACTGTCTCCTTCCTACACTATCCAGTCTGCATGTTAAGATCTGCCTCTCAAGCCCTGCTCTCTTTGCCCCCATCTTCAGAAGTGAGGTGGGTGGTGACTAGAAACAGGGCATTTTCTTTGGTGGCAACTTGCCTTTGTAATGCACTCCCCCTTGAGATTTGCCAGGCACCTACTTTACTATGTCTTAAGTTCCAGCCGGATAGTTATCTTTTTACTCAGATTTTTAATTAGGGGTTCTATACCATCAGCTTTTAATGGTCTGCTTCTGTTTTATGGATAGTTTTTAATACTGCTTATGTCTAATGGCTTCTTTTTAATGGCTTGTTTTTAATATGGTGAAATGGCTGTAATTGTACAGCTGCCTCAGGCAGGACTCTGAACAGAAGGCATAGGAATATTCTAAATAAATAAATATACACATTTACATTTGGAAACCTATGTGCAAGAACTTTGTTCTTATTAGATTAGGGAGGATAATTTCTTTTTCTCATTTCAGTCTTCCAAGTCAGACCATGCATTGGATGACATGGTAAATCTCTGTCGTCAGAAAGGATTCCATCAACATATTGATGCTTTCTCACCTCCTCCCTCCCACTGCATCCAGGAAAGGCTCCCCAAAATTCTTCCCTTGGATGACAGGGAACACCCAAAAATGCATGAGGAAGGAGTTGGAGGTCTGTACTGAGAGGGGGGGATGGGTGAAAATTGTCCCCCTTCTATTAATGGAAATTTTCCACTGGATCCAAGACCTTGGATGCTTTTGCTACAACAATATCAGACTATTTCCAGCATTGTGTGCATCAGTGCAAAAACAGTGTTTTAGGAAGTCATTTCATTTTTAAAATTATATTTCCCCTTGGCATCTTGTGAACATGGATAAATGAAATCAAAATCTGATGTGATTAGACAGAATGAATATGAAGTAATTTCTTGTGGTTCCTGGGTTTTTTCTATGGACTCTTAATGAAGTAGTCATTTTTTAAGCATTGTTTTGTTAATAGATTCTTCACAGTAGATGGTTTCAATCTGAGTGAGTTTTACCTATAGAACAAAATTTCCCTAAATATTTCAGTATTTGATAGAACATGAGTATCTTAATAGGATCATATGAGGAGTCACTTCCATACTTTCAGCAAACATGCAAATATTGTGTACCTTTTAATTTGTTTCTCCCCAATTTTTCATGTCTAAAATGATAGTCATAAAAATAGACTATTTTACATCATATAAACCAAAACTTGCAATAAATGTGGAAATACAGTTGTATATTCGTGATAATTACAATAACTTATTCTTCAAGGACAGGGATTGCACCTTTATTCGGAAAATACTGAGACAAAAGAGTAAATGAAAATCTCTCTGTTTGTGGGAAATGAACTCTTGAGCTGAGGGAATGAATAATTCATTCAATAAAGTACTGAGTAAACTTCTGTTTTCTTTTAAGTTACAGAACATACCATTACCCTGAATAAAACGTTTAGGTTGCAGACTCTTATTCAAAAAAGATAGATCTGTGTAAACCCAGTTCTCCCAGATTAGAGTCCACGCACTTAACCACTAAACCAAACTGGCTCTCCAATCTTTCTCCAAATAAGACAATATCCAGTCTAATAAAATACAAAATCTATGTATTTCTTGGATAACTTATACAATTTTTTTGGGTTTGATGAAACATACTCAAAAAAAGAAAACAATTTTCCGGTAAAGTCATTACTCTTCATAGGTGTTTCATTTACAAAAGTGAGTCACAATTTTGTCAGCAACAGCTATATCCCATATTTTGGAGACCAATTGTTTTAATGCAGGGAGTTTGTTCAATTTCCAATTTTGAGCTACCAAGAGTTTCCAATTTTGAGCTACCAAGAGCTACCAAGATTTCCACTGACTTTTCAAGGGGGTGGGGATCTGTTTAAGGAAGTCAAGGTAGGTCTACATCTGCAAGTGCCTTCTATTTGTGGAAGTTTAGGTCCAACTCATAAAGGCCCTGCAGAGAATTAAAAAGACTGAATCGCCTGTTTTGTCCATAAAATGCAAATTGCATGCTCCTGCAGTCTCAATTTGCCTTGGGAGCATGCAGGGAAGGAGGAAATGGTTTTAACCCTTCAATTTTTGCTCAGTTTTACTGTTTGAAACCTGCTATTAATATTTTAAAGAAGAAAATACATATCCTTAAAAAGATGTTTTCCATTTAAAAAAAGCAGGGAGCCTGATTCTGAACATCTTTTCCTTTTCCTGGTCATTGAGGCAAGTTGATAAGTACAAGCCTACAGTTTGTATTTTTTGACAGAACAAGGTATGTGGTTTCCTCCCCTCACATGTTTGAGCCAGATGAAGGTGGGTAGCCATGTTAGTCTGTCTATAGCAGCAGAAAAAAGTAAGAGTCCAGCAGCACTAACTAACTAACTATGAGCTTTTGTGAGTCACTGCTCATTTCTTCAGAAGTTTGAGTCCCTAGTTTAGAAAAGAACATGAGTTCAAAAGAAATGAGAAGCATTCAGTGAAGAGGACTATTGGAAGTGCCACCATGTTTCTGTCTTTGCTTGATGATTTCACTGAAAGGGAAATGTTTCTGCTGTCAGTGCAGGCTGATCACAATGAGTAGAAAGGGGGAGGAGAATCCTCCTAATCCATTCTGGAATTGAAGGGGGTGAAGGTTCTTTTCAACTGAAACAAAAGGTTTAGACTTCCGGTTTTGGCATCTGCTATGGCGGTTAGTTTCTCCTGGACCTCCAGGAGACCCCTGCCAGCGCCTGCTGGCCATGTGATGGGCTCCTAGCCATGGGGCACTTGAGGGCTCTTCCTCCAACGAACTGGCCAGCGAAGGGGGGCTTCTCCTTGCCCCGACGGTCCCACTGCAGAGCATCCATAATGGAAATAAGAGCGCACACTGGGATCAAGCATCTGGTGGCCAAGCGATTGGAAGCTACAAGAGGCGAGCTATGTTGAATTGTGAGTGTTAATTAAATTAAGACACAAATAGCTAAGCGGAGAATCCCCCTGGGAATAAGAGGGGGGTGGACTACAAAGCAGATTCGGCAAAAACAGAGAACTTTTGAGAACTTACCAAGCATTGATATAGATTCTCGGGACTTTTGTAACTTGCGGTAAAAAGTAAACAAATCTCTAAACATGGCGCCTCCGAGAATGGAGGACAAAGAAAAGCAAATGAAGCTGCAGTTTCCCCACCAAAATGTGAGCCCAGCGAGCTTGGTTCCTAGACAGGGCAACTCTACTGAACTGCAGACTATTGGCTGAAGCTTTGCACCGTCTGCTGGACCAAATGACGTCATTGCATGCCAAATTTGACTTACAACAAAGCCAAATAAATGAAGCCATAAAAAACCAGAGAAAGTGGAACAAGAAGTGAAACAGGTTGATGCCAATATGCGGAAAATTAATAAACAATTACAAGTGGTGGGGGGAAAGAGAATAATGGAAGAGACTCAAATATTACAAATACAAACGGACAAGGCAAGCTATGTCTTGAGATTCCAGGGTGCCCAGGAATCTAGAGGAGAAGATTTGAAGCAGATCATTTGTGAACTTTTGGAACTGGTGATAGATTTAAAAGCGGATTTTCTGTTAAGCGAAATAGGTACGATTTACAGATTGTAGTCTGAATATATACAGAAGAATAATCTGCCGGTGAGATTCTCCAGAAGACAAGTACGAGACCAAATACTGAAAGCATTAAATGGAGTTATCCTGAAGTTCAAAGATAAGGAAATAAAACTTTTGAAGGGCATTCCATTTGAAATCCGAAAGAAGAGAAAGAAATACAGAGACTTGGCATTGTTCTTACAGAAAAATAAAATTCCATACAAATGGAATTTCCCCGAAGGCGTCATCTTTACATTCAAAGACAAGAAAGAAAAAATTGACTCTGTTTTTAAGGCAAGCGAATTTCTACATTAGCAAAAGGACCCAGCAGAAGACAAAGGACAGGATAAGGACTCTAGCAAAGAAAGTGGAGAAGAGGAAGGCATTGCATCATCCGATGAGGACTCAGCTTCCAAACTGGGGGCGGCTGCCCCAAAAATCAGTTATAAACTGAGAAAGAAAAGAGACAAAAAATGAATTATAAATGCTCCTTAGAATCTTGTTTTAACGAATTTTAAATGTTTCTCAATGATTTTTGTTTAACCATCTTTATTGGTGACTTATTATAAACATTAAGAAGAATGTACTCATATAACGTAGTTAAGATTGAACAAATGTACTTTTAAGCCAGTGTAAGCATTATTGAAGACCACCATCTCTTGGGTTTTTAGGGGTTTTGCTTTACTTTCTTCCTTAGCCTGTAGTTTTCCCCCCTTATTTCTTTACTAGGAAAAAGGCCTGTTGTAGAAATAAATACAACGACCTCTAGAAAGAGGCTCTGGGCGGGTGCCCCGGCCTTGGCCACTCAGTGTCAATTTGCTGTGGTGACCTTAGCAGGGTATAATGACACTGAGTCCACCATTTTCTCCAGAGGAACTGATCTCTGCTATCTAAAGAGCAGTTGTAATTTTGAGTGATCTCCAGCCCTCACTTGGAGATTGGCAATGATGGTTCCACAGAAATGAATGGTTGTTTTGGAGGGTGGAGTCTATGGCTTTGTACCTATCGGAGGTCCCACGCCTCCTGAAACCTCACCCTCTCCAGGCTCCATCCCTCATATCTCCAGAAATTTCCCACCTGGAGTTGGTAACCCTATCTCTTTCCCAGCCAATCATCAACCTACCTTTATTTCCCCCTCACTCTTCAGCTTTCTACCCCCCACACACCTGCAGCCTCTCCCGTGCTCTGAAGCCCTGACTGCTACGTCACATTGGCTGTCATATGGGGGCCACCTCAGCAGCATATAAGGATACAGAGCCCACCATTTTCTCCAGGGGAACTGATCTCTGCCATCTGGAAAGCAGTTGTAATTCTGAGTGATCTCCAGCCCTCACCTGGAGATTGGACACATTTTACCTCAGAACAGCAAACTGTTTCGAATGTTAGAGGCAAAAGCCAATCAAGTCGCATATGCAAACGACCTCTGTGTTCCGAGGCAAAGGCCAATGAGGCTGCATATGCAAATAACCTCTGTGTTCTGACTGGCTATGGGGGGGAGAGGAACAGCAAAATGTTTAGAATGTTGGAGGCAGGACTCAGGCAAAGCAGCCAGTGGATAGGGAGACCCTCTGAATGACAGATCAGAGAGCGAACTGATTTTGGAGCATGTGGAATATTCTAGAGAAGTGCCACCACCATTCAGCTTTTATTAATAAGGGAGATGGGGGGGGCTCAAAAAAAAAGAAAAGAAACAAAAAGTTTATATTCCATACATTACAAAATGCCAATAGGAAATTATATTTCTACTGACTTAGTGAACCATCGGTAACTGCAAATGTGGGAAGAGTCTCCACTGACTCAGGTCACTCTAGTACTCAACAGAACCCTTTTAAATGATGATTAAATATGAATACAGGAAAATAAGACTGAGACTGTGAATAATTTTAACTCCATCTGCAGGATGCAGAAGTAAATAATTACCATTAGCTTAGTTAATAATCAGGCAGGAAAACAGAAAACTCTTTAAATAAAGGTTTTTCAGCTTAGCCGCAAATTGAATTTGAAAAGCAAAAAAAAAGGACATTGGTGGGTTCTGTTTTTCTTTTGTCTCTGATAAATAAGTGAATTAAAGCAGGTGTCCAGAAGTCTAGAGAGCCATATATTTAGAAATCTTCATATTTATCTGGATGGGAATATATATTTCTTCATTTTGTAATGGTTAGCTGCATTAACAGAACTGTTTCCATATGAAAATCCTATCTGGCTCAGAATAAAACAGAACTTGTTCCGAGCATACATTACTCCACAAGGACCTTTGAGAACTACATTTCTCAGAGTCCATGATACTTATAGTCTGACCTGGATACCCCAGGCTAGCCTGATCTTGTTAGATATTGAAAGCTAAGCAGTGCTGTCCCTTGTTAGTTTTTGGATGGGAGGCCATCAGGCTTGCTGTACAGAGGCAGGCAATGGCAAACCACGTCTGAATGTCTTTTGCCTTAAAATCTCTGTGAGGTCCCCATAAGTCAGCTGTGACTTGATGGCAAAAAAAGAAGAAGAGGTACCTCTGATGCTGCTGTTTCAGTATTACAGGTCCTTGGAAGGAGGAGGTTCCACAGAGAGATGTTCTGCCACCGCCAGATAACTTTTGAATGAAGGGAAGTTGTAACAGAGTTCATGGGAGGGGGGGGTCATAGAGAAATTCGGGATCTTGCAAGGAGGGGAGCACAACAAGGTTTCCAGGTTTCAGAACTGGGCATGAAATATGACTTATTTTCGGGGGGGGGGAGGGTTAAAGAACAACCGACTTCTATTAGCAGAGCTCAATTTTAATTCCAGCTGAGGAAAGTTTGTCCACCACTGTAGGTCCTGAGACCTGTCCCTAGAGATGAGGCCTTTGGGGAGCTGCTGGATGCTAGAAACTTTCTTACTGATGTATGCAAAGTAGACTTGTGCATTTTGTTTTTAATTACAATAATTACATAAATGGTGTATTTAATAACTATCATAATTAATATAAAATGAAACAAATCATCCGTCTAAACAGCCTTGATTTTTCTTTTCTTTTGCTGTCTTTCATTATTGCAGTCTTGACTTTACTGGTTTTGCTTTCACAAGACAGCTAGCATTTCCCCAATAATGGCATAATCTGTGTTCCTTAAGGGGAGCAGGGGAACAGAGAGAGGCACTGGGCTTTTTAGATTAACTGCAAGCTGTAGCCACTAGGGTTACATATGTGTGTGAGGTATTCTAATCTTGAAGGAAATGAGTAGGAGTTTTCCTTCTACTCTCTGCCCAGTGCCTGCCCTCCTGTACCTAAGTTCCTCTTGCAGTTTTCACTCCCTTGCTTGCCTGCTGTTCACCAAACCTATCTAGGCTAGCTCCCCCCATTTCATCCTCAGGTCACATGCTTAGCAACAGGTCATACTATCACTGACATTATGAACCAAAGTTCTGATTAGTTTAGGGCAGTTCCATAATGCAAACACCCTTGGACTAGGGGATTGTGACAGGCTTCTCCTCTTGCTGCCTGCCCACCCAGATATCTTGCCCTCCTTTGGCCATCAAAAGCCCTTGCATTGTCATTCTGTCTCTTCCTCATGCTACTGTCCTTAGGAACATAAGAACATAAGAGAAGTCAATGTTGGATCAGGCCAGTGGCCCATCCAGTCCAACACTCTGTCACACAGTGGCCAAAAATACCGGGTGCCATCAGGAGGTCCACCAGTGGGGCCAGGACATTAGAAGCCCTCCCACTGTTGACCCCCCCCCAAGCACCAAGAATACAGAGCATCACTTGCCCTGGAGTCCCTATCTATACCTTGTGGCTAATAGCCACCGATGGACCTCTGCTCCATATGCTTATCTAATTCCCTCTTGAAGCCGTCTATGTTTGTAGCTGCCGCCACCTCCTGTGGCAGTGAATTCCATGTGTTAATCACTCTTTGGGTGAAGAAGTACTTCCTTTTATCTGTTCTAATCTGACCGCTCAGCAATTTCATGGAGTACCCATGAGTTCTTGTATTGTGAGGAAGGGAGAAAAGTACCTTTTTCTCTACCTGCTCTATCCCATGCATAATCTTATAAACCTCAATCATGTCACCCCTCAGCCATCATTTCTCCAAGCTAAAGAGCCCCAAGCACTTTAACCTTTCTTCATAGGGAAAGTGTTCCAACCCTTTTATCATTCTAGTTGCCCTTTTCTGCACCTTCAGGAGACCCAGTTTGGTGTAGTGGTTAGGAGCACAGACTCTAATCTGGAAAGAAGAAGAGGAGGAGGAGGAGGAGGAGGAGGAGGAGGAGATTGGATTTATACCCTGCCCTTCACTACCCAAAGGAGTCTCAGAGCGGCTTACAAATTCCTTTCCCTTCCCCTCCCCACAACAGACACCCTGTGAGGTAGGTGGGGCTGAGAAAGCTCTGACAGAAACTGCTCTTTTTCAAGAACAGCTGTGCCAGAACTATGGCTTGCCCAAGGTCATCCAGCAGGTGCAAGTGGAGGAGTGGGGAATCAAACCCGGCTCTCCCAGATTAGAGTCTGCGCACTTAACCACTTCACCAAACTGGCTCTGGGAGTACTGAGTTTGATTCCCTCAGGTGGGGCTGAGAGAGCTCTTTTGAGAACTGCCCTCGAGAGAACAGTTCTTTTTTAAAAACAAACAATTTTATTTTTCAAGAACAACAACAAATAATAATGAATAACAATAATAGTTCCAAGTTTCACATCTGGTACAATAAAACAAGTGTTTTCCAGAATCAAAAATAGAACATTTAGATCATGCTATAACCTCATAAATTTGTAACTGTCGTGTGAGTTAAAATAACTCTTACCATAGGTACTACAGTCCAATTGTTCTAATACAGGCCACCACTTGCCAATAAAGTCTTGATATGCCGAATAAGGGTCTAATTGTGCGATGCTAGTTGAAATTTTGTCCAAGGTCACACCAACAGCTGCATGTAGAGGAGTGGAGAATCAAACCCTGTTCTCCCAGATTGGAGTCCACGCTCTTAGCCACTACACCAAACTGGCCCCAAACTGGAAGAGGATAGAGTTATGTGACCGTATTCTGGCTAGCTGAATGGAATGTTCATGCCTCTACCTAAACATGCACGATCCAGATGTTAGAATGGTTACCATCAAAAGGCTGCTTCCTTTAGTTCTTCTTAATCTCAAAGGCAACCTGGTTTCTTATGAAACTGTGAAATCCATGTAGTAGGAACTATAAGAAATTATGTAACCTCCTGCAGTCATACCGGGGTTACTAATGTAGCTTCTTCAGCAATTCCATTTATTGTGTAAGGTCTCTCTCTGTGGGAACACATCTTGTTTCAGACAGACTATGCTCTTAACTGGGAGGGTGTTGAGGTCACCTGGGAGCATTGCTAGAGCCAGGCTCTTGCTGAAGTGATGTCTAATTATGGTGCTTTAACACCCACACATGCCTTTCATTATCACTCACCTGAATGGTTTGTTTTTGAAATGTGGAACCATGGGCCACTTCTCGGGAGCGACCCAAGGATGCGTCCGCCTTTCGCGGGAGCCAGACCGGAAGCCTCTGTGGGAACACATCTTGTTTCAGACAGACTATGCTCTTAACTGGGAGGGTGTTGAGGTCACCTGGGAGCATTGCTAGAGCCAGGCTCTTGCTGAAGTGATGTCTAATTATGGTGCTTTAACACCCACACATGCCTTTCATTATCACTCACCTGAATGGTTTGTTTTTGAAATGTGGAACCATGGGCCACTTCATTCTGACCCCTGCAAAGCAAGCTCCACATGAGGGACTCTGTTAGGCCAATCCATTTATAAACAGGCCTCTGCAGGAGTTCTTTTAACTATTCTGAGGTGGAGCCCATAGGACTGGCAGCAGTCACATTTGCGTATGTAAGGAGGGGGGGGAGGTAAGGAGCCCAGGTTTCTTTGTGTGAATCTCCATATGACGACTGTTTTGAAAACATAAGAATCCCAACTACCTCTCTTTTTGCAGGGATTCCACATTTTATCCAGTGTCTGATTTAAAGCAACAACCATGACATTGTCTTCGAATTCTAGACACCTTATTGCTCCCCAGTAGCAAACAATGCATGGCATAACCAAAAAGGAGCCACTTTCTTTCTTTTGTCTGCTGCCAGTGCTGAGTCTCATAAATGGGCGTCTCATGAATGAGGAATTTTGGAGTTTGCTGCTGAGTCTACTGTGAATCCAAATCCTCACAGATTTTTTTCAAGCCCAGCTCATAATGGACTTGACTCAACACCAGTCTCCCTAGTGGCTTACCAGCACCAGACTTTCTCTTTCCCCAGATTTATCCTTCTTTGCCTAAGGTGACCTTTCAACAGCATTTGGGAGACCCTGCAACACTGAAGCTGCCCTATCCAATGCGTAAAAAAGAAGTGCCAAACAAGAAAGATCAGCATATTGACAGACTCATAGTGCCACCTAAACTATTCTAGGATAGCACCATAAACCTGTTAATATTTTCTTTCTATGCTTTTTTTTTATCACATGCATTCCTGTGAAAAACCTTTTTTCTAGAAACAGCGATTTTTCTCTCTTTTAAAAAGCGCAAATATTTACTTAACTACTCCTTCTCATGAGACAATTATTTACCATAAATGTCAAGAATGAAGCAGAAAGCATATGGACTGTAATTGTGTCTTAGGTAAGAATTAGCCATCTAATTCATTCTGGGATTCCGAGTTTGCAGTATGCCAAGCCAGCAACATCTGTTCTGGTAAATTAATAAACTACGGTACATAGAAAAAAAACATGGCTGAAGAGTGATGATTAACAGACTTGACTAAATGAGTAGATTCTGGAAGTTAACAATGTAAGATTGAAGTTCTTTTTTATATAAAAGGTTTGGGATTATCAGGGCGACAAATCTTATGCAACATTATAATAAACGAGTATGATTCTGAGTTACATAAACTGGTTTCTCTTCAAATAACACAAAAAAATAGCAAAGCAATCCCATGAATGAGAATGCAAAAGATAGTAGCAATAATTGTTCTAAGTCTTGTGCTTGATTGTTCATATGCTCTTTATGAAATAACCATGTGGCACTGTGGGAAAAGGGAGGGAACAGACAGACCCCATTATTGGAGGGATATTAGTTCTGAAGATTTTGTAGTTTGCTGGGTGTTTTTCAAGAAATGAAAGTTGGTTGCATATAGTGCCTTTCTCCTTGATTGGAATGTAAAAAGGAGCGACAATGTTAGCAGCGCTAAGCAGCAGCCCCAAACACACCTGGGCTACATTTGTGGCTATGGGACTGGGAGCGAGTGGATGGAGGCTGTGTAGTTGGCTCTGAGCCTACTTTGGGAGGCTGGAGGGGGCAGGGACCTGGCTGAGAGCCATGGCTGGCCAACCAATTCTCCCGTAGGACGCCTGGAGGGGTGGAACTCTGGGGGTGGTCCCAGGGCTCGTGGCTTCTGTTCTGGCCCACCCCCTCCCTATTTGGCTGGCTGCCATGGAGTGTTCTTCCTTAGCCCTTTTTCAGCTCCCCCCCTCCCTTGGTTTGGGTTGTTATTGGTTTGCATTGGTTTACTTGGTTGTTGGTTTTCACTGCATTTTGTCATAGCTTCAGTGGGCAGTTTGGGCATTGGGATGGACCCAGTTGGTGGGGGGAGGCTGTGCTTGTGTGCCCACCTCCCCTGTTTGGATACTCCCATAAGGAGTGTCGGGTAGAGCTACTCAGCCGCATTCCCAGGTGGGGCTGTCGGCTGGCTTTCACCACTAGGTGGCAAGGGAACCACATAGTGGCTGCAGCCCAAGTGGCAGCCAGGACTTGCCACTCCTTGGTTTACCCTCCCCCAGCAGGCGGGCTGGGGGGATGGGGTTATATTGGGCAGCAGGCAGGTCACCCAATACCGGATTTGTCCTCATGCTGCACCAATGTTCCTTCTGCTGCATTAAATATATCCGTGGCCTATTTCTCCCCAGTTTTGTCTGTATGGTGTATTTGCCTCCCTACCCTTACTCCCACCCTTGACCCTTTGGACCAAAAGTTGCTGTCTGATTCCTTCACTTTCCATCTGGGAGTGATCCCTCAGCATGTGGCATTTAATGTCAGTTTCTTCCCTTGCGCCACCCACAAGCATGAGATTAGACTCTCATTCCCACCCCCTAGAATGTACTATTTATCTTTATAAGATGCTCTAGGAGATCTGCCTTTGGCTGTTTTGACAGGTGATGCTACAAAGTACTTTTGAGCATCTCGTGGTATTTGTGCCATATTATTGTTAATATGAGATAGACCAGACAACAGGTATTTGATGTACATTATAGCCAGTGGGTGCTTTGCATTCTGATTGTAGATTAAGCACAAACCAGTGTAGGTATTATTGGTGGGAACATTTATTTGCCTCTGACTTCTGCCATATATATCTATTTTCCTGTCCTTAGTTAGTCCAGATTCCTCAGCTACCCAGAAGCTCATTTGTTCAGTTCTGACCCAGACCTTAATTTCTATAGCTTGTTCCTCAGCTGAGATTTTTTAGCCTTCCTGAACCAACTTCTAGGCTAGGCTTTAGATTTCTTGCATTGCTTTGCCACATTTGCTGTTTGCTATTGCCCTGCTTGATCCAGTAGCCTTCTTTGACCTGGTTTCTCTTTAGTACCTAATACAGTACATTACTGTGACTTATTCACTAAGAGCAGTCCAAGCCTGTCTTGGTAGCCTGGCGATCATAATTGCCTACAGGCAAGTGGTCCCTGAAGCAGAAGGTGTTAAGAGGCATGTGATTAGATAAGATAACAAATTTATAATTTTGAATTTATGGTTGAGTACTAGAAACAGGCCATGGTGTATTTGTAGATTACATGTCAGGGACGTCCAGGAAAAGAGCTGGGCGCCCTGCTGAAGATACCATCTTATGCAGCCTGTACTATACTATCTTGAATTTCAGTGACACCAATACTGGGGACTGTGCAAACTGATATATATTGTTTTAATGTTGTACTTTGTTGTAATACTGTATGGCCTAAGTGCAAATTGTGATCAGCCCTTAGCCCATTTGTGGGGAGGGCAGAAAATAAATGTGAAAAATAAATAAATGAATAAATAATATAAATACTCTGATTAAACATAGTTGTCTTTTTTGAGGCAGGTTTATTTCTGTATTTGCATCTGTGTTTCTCAGAATTAAGGACAAACAGGGTTTCCTATTCCACCTTTAATTAGGGATGCCAGTGATTATGGGGCAGGGGAGATATAGCGGTAGGCATAGGTGCTATTCCTCTAATTGGAATGGAAGAAGTCAGAGATACAGGAATGCTCAGACTTCTTCCCACCTTTGTCCCATCCCGAGAGATGTTGGTTGTGGGGCCAGGAAAACGTACCTTTCTCTGACACTGGTGTTATTCAGTGCCAGGTCTATCAATAACAAGACCGATGTGCTCCGTGATTATCTCACGGAGTCATAGGTAGAACTGGCTTGTGTGACTAAGATCTGGGTGAGGGATGGTGAAACTGTTGCCTTGAACCAGCTTACCCCACCCAGGTTCTTTGTCTTTCACCAGTCTCAGACATATGGACGGAGGGTCGTGGCATTGCTTATCCATGAATTTTGTTTCTTCAGGTCACTCCCCACCCCAACAATCTCTGGCATTGAATGTGTAGAACTAGCATGTGATGTCAAGGAGAGTTTGGCTATCTGGCAGATGACCAACCACCTAACGCACCGGCAGATACCCTGTCCAACCTGTTAGATGCTGTATCAGGTTGGGCATTAGAATATCCCAGCTTTTGATACTGGGTGATTTCAATGTCCATGGTGATTCCCAGGCCAGGGACCTAGTATCATCCCTGGAGGCACTGGGACTCTCACAGTTTATATTGTCTCCCACACACCAAGCGGGCCACACACTGGATTTGATTTTTGGGATAGGGATACATGTGAATCTGATGACTACATATTTAGCCCCATAGTCTGACCATTTTGCCCTGAAGGTCCGGCTGAGCATACCAAGCCCACCGCATTTAGACAGCAAGTGTATTTATGCTCATCCATGGAGTCAAATGGACCCTAGTCAACTTCAGGAAGCTTAGTGGGATCCAGTGCCCCCTGGCAGCTCATTAGAGCTGGTGGAGGACTGGGAAAACAGGCTCTCTGAAGCCATCGATGAGATCGCTCCCTGGCACCATACCAAAGCAGCATTGTAGTATACCACGGAACTGTAGAGAATGAAGCAAGAGCTAAGATGGCTAGAGCAGAGGTGGCAGTGTACTCATGACAAAGCATCACAAACATCTCATAGGATGCTTATAAAAGCCTATGAGATGGCTGTGAAGGCTGCAAAGAAGGATTTCTATGCAGCCTCCATTGCATCTGCGAGCTTGCACTTGGACCAGTTATTTAGAATTATTCAGTCTATTATGACTCTGCCACAGGGCAGATCAAACAGTAGGGAATTGGCTATTAGCTGTGAGGCATTTGCGAGCTACTTTGCAGATAAGACCGTGACACTCCGAGAGGACCTCCCAGCCACAATTGAGACAGTAAAGGAACTGGAAGTCCCTCATCTGTCTTCTGGTCCAATACTGGACCACTTCAGTTGACTCTTCCAGGAGGAAGTTGACAGGATCCTGGCAGCGGTGAGGCCCACTGTCTGCCTCCTT
This sequence comes from Gekko japonicus, assembly GCF_001447785.1. Lineage (NCBI taxonomy): Eukaryota > Metazoa > Chordata > Lepidosauria > Squamata > Gekkonidae > Gekko > Gekko japonicus. Next base: position 693,555 of record NW_015172560.1, on the reverse strand, counting down.
GACCTTCATGGCTGCTAAAATCCTGTGGGGAAAGCATTCGGGTCACTCTGGAAGAAATTATCAATTTGTCCCTTTCTCCTGGGACTTTCCTGGAGGCTTTGAAGGAGGCAGTAGTTTGTCTGCTCTTGAAAAAAGCCATCACTGGACCCTATGGTCTTGACCAACTACCGCCCAGTATTGAACTTACTGTTCCAAGTAAGATAGTTGAGAGGGTGGTGGCTGAACAACTCCAGATCTTCCTGGATGACGCTTCCATCCTTGACTCTTTCCAGTCCAGCTTCTGCCCTGGCCATGGGACAGAGATGACTCTGGTCACCATTACAGATGACCTCCATAGACATCTGGATTGGGGCAGGTTGGCACTGCTATTGTTACTAGATCTAATGGCAGCGTTTTACATGGTTGACTACAATCTGTTGACCTACTGCCTCACCAACGTAGAAGTTCAGGGGATTGCCTTGAAATAGTTTTTTCCCCCCTTTCTCCATGGTCAGGTACAGAGGGCGGCACTTGGCAAGAGGTTCTTCCCAGCGATACCCACTGGAATGTGGAGTGTCGCAGGGGGCGATCTTCTCACCAATGTTATTTAAATCTATATGCGTCCCCTTGCTCAGTTAGTCTGGTGCTATCTGTTAATGGATGGCCATCCATCCTCCGTCCCTGAAAGCCTGGCTGAGGCTCTGGACGCTGTGGCTGGATGGTTGCAGCAGAGTTGATTGAAGTTAAACCCATCAAAGACGGAGGTCCTGTACCTGAGTTGGGGGGGGTGGATGTGGGTACCAGGCTCCCTACACTGTAAGGGGCACCTTTGGTTCCAGCCCAGACAGTAAGGACCCCGGGAATAACACTGGATACCTCTTTTTCTATGAAGGCCCAGGTTGCTGCAGTCACCAGATCTGGAGTCTTCCATCGTAGGCAGATTAGGTTACTGAAGCCCTATCTGTCCCCCCAAGACTTAACTATGGTGACCCATGCAATGGACACTTCCAGGCTTGATTACTGCAAGTTGCTCTATGCAGGCTTATCCTTGAGGTTGATCCAGAAATTACAACTGGTGCAAAATGCAGTGGCATGCCTGCTGATGTTGATGCCTATGCGGGCTCACATTCAGCATGTGCTCCGCCAATTACGTTGGTTACCAGATGAGTACCGGATTCACTTCAAGGTGTTGGCTTGTGCTCCGCCAATTATGTTGGTTACCAGATGAGTACCCGATTCACTTCAAGGTGTTGGTAATAGCCTTCAAAGCCTTATACAGCCTGGGACCAACATATCTAAAGGACCACCTCTTCTTGTATACACCCCAAAGCGCGCTATGCTCTAAGGATTGACATCTGGTGGTCCCTGGCCTGAGGGATGTCTGTTTTGCCTCAGACAGGGCCAAGGCTTTCTCTGCCCTGCCCCCTGTCTGGTGGAACATGCTCCCTATTGAGATCAGGGCCCTGTGTGATCTTCTTCAATTCTGCAGGGCCTGCAAGATGGAGCTGCTCCACCAGGCCTTTGGCTGCGGCAGCGGACATCCATATATGGCCTCCCCGAGGTTGCTGCCACCCACCTACTGAGAACTGGCCATTACTTTATTTGTACCAACAGGCCAGAATCTCTCATACCCAGCTGATTTCTGTTATTGTGCTGTAACCACCAATTTTAATGTCTATATTGTGTTTTTAAATTTTAAATTGCATTTATTATAATATGATGTTACCTGCCCGGAGACCATTCGTGGGATGGGTGGGATATAAATGCAATGAATAAATAAATTTTTAAAAATGAACACATAAATCCACAGTTGTTGCTCCAGTGACCTTCAATCAGATTTCATGGAACTTTGAGAAACAGAACCACAGGAATAAAAAGAGAAGGCTCATCCCTATTTGCCAAGTGTCTGTGGAGACCATGGGCACAAAGGGGGGGGGCTAGATCTTATCTTGTTTACCCGACAGTTACTACCGATTCTTATGACAACTATGGAAAGTTACAAGCATCAACTCATCACTTCTTTATAAATAGCACTATCTAGTTTTGAAGGTGAGTCCAAGCACCCTCTTATCAGTAAAGAATGAATGTGCCCTATTACTAAAGTTCCCTGTTGTCAAAGCAACTGCTAAGTGTCACACACTGTTTCAGTGCAACTCTGAGCATCCTATAATCCAGCTGAAGGTTGTTTTTGTTTTTTGGTTGGGTTTTTTCCCCCCGCAGTGCTTAAGTGGGAAACTTTCTGCATAAAACAAGCTCTGCAAATGAGCTCATTCCATTTTTAGGATGGCTGATTGGGGATAAAGTCAGATGCGTACTTTTGCTTTAAGCATGTGCTATGCTCATATATGCAGTTAGAGAGATAAAATAATTGCTCCACTTTTGGCTACTCTAACAGGTCAGTCAGTAGAATATCCAGTCACCCTTTTTCTTGCTAGTGATAACGATTACATTACTGAAAGTGTGTTTGTTTGTTTTTTAAACGTAGCCATTGAGTATAGATCTTGGGTGACGAAGGAATTTTGATGACCAAATTTGGGGTTTTTTTTAAATGACTATAACATAATATTTAAAGTGATCAGTTGTGCTCTTTGGTGTTCACTGAAATGGGAGACTGGGGATTCAAAAAGACAACCACACACCCAGTAGTTTTCCAAAATACTAATAAAGCCCAGGAAGGCAGGAAGGATACATGTGCATATGTGCTTTTCAGAGGCTTTATTACAAAGAAGCTTTTTCATAAATAGAGTTTAAAATGTCCAGATGGGGCCTGGAGTTCTCCTAGAATTACCACTGATCTCCAGACCACACAGATCAGTTCCCCTGGAGGGAATGGCAGCTTTGGAGGGCAGACTCTACAGCATCACATCCCTGCTAGGTTTGCCAAGTCCGACTTACCTTGCCAGTGGGGGACTCCAGGGTGGTTCCCGGTGTGTGCGCGCGCACCACATGCACATCACAGGGAACCATAGAGTTTTCCCTTGTATGGCCGTGGCCCCGCCCCCAGCATGCCCGACATCATGACATCACTTCCCTGTGACGTGCACGCTGGGGCGGGGTTCCCCCCGGGGCCCGATTCCCCGGTGTCTGGGAACGGGCCTCTGGGGCGGGGGGATTTCCGCCCCCCGGGGGGGACTTGGCAGCCCTAATCCCTGCTGAGCTCTTTCCCCTCCTCAGACTCTGCCTCCCCCGGGCACCACCCCCAAATCACTAAGAATTCCCCAAGGTGGAGGAGGGATCTTCAGGGTAAACATGTATTGGAACATAAAATAACCCCCTCCCAAGACCATACACCAAAATATTTTTATTACTGTACCTTTAAGACAGTATTTTCCCTGACAACACCCCTGGGGAAAAGCTAGTCTTTCAAATAAATAGGGTATTAATAGGACACTATCCACCACATTTGGACATTGTTTACAGTTTTGGCAATCTGAGCAAAATTATCCTTGGCTCAAATTTATCTAGATCTTCTTTCTGTAATGAGATGCAGCGGGGTGTCTATAGCAAAATGCTTGTTTTTCTGTGGTGGGGGGTTCTGGAGTGTAAACATTCCTGGGCATTATTATACCTCTGTACTCCTTCAGTCCTAATCCCACATTTAGGGGCCAGTAAGATCAGGAGCTTGACAGCAGAGCTGGCCCATCTGTAACCCCGTCTATGCCCCCCCCCAAATCAATAAATGACACCTTTATGGCTTGGCAAACAAATGTGAAATTGCTTCAAAAGCATAGACAAAAACATTCAAGGTGATAAATGGTTTTCACTATAACAAACATTTATCATAAACCTAACAACTTTACTATTAAAGATAAAATTGAATGATAATGTCTATGAACATATCTACATTTGAAGAGACAGGCTCTTCAGTGCCCTTCTGGAAGAGCACTCAGAAGAGAAGCAGATTTTAGCAAACAGTGTCCATTAACCCAAGGAAAAAGAGAACGTCCCAAATGTTGATTTAAAGAAATGGAGGGCTGCTTCTAGCCCATAGGCTCTTCAATGGTGCTTGTTGCGCCTCCTCCTGCTCTGGATGCTTTCTCTAGCTTGGGGCCTGCAAAGAAATTAGCAGTTTCCTGCAGTTCAGCTCTGACCTTCTCTTTTCTGCTGCAGGACAGACTCACTCTGTCAGGGGGAGGAGAGTTTTAACTATATCTTTAATCACAACTCCTAAAGGGGAAATTCTAGGATGCAATTTCTCCCTGGTTGTTGGGAAGAAGTCAGGGTCACACCAGCAGTAACAGCAGAACAGGAAATCAAGGTGTTGAGTAAATCCATTATCGTTGTTGTTGTTGTTGTTGTTGTTGTTATTTCCTGAAGCAGAAGGTGTTAAAAGGCATGTGATTAGATAAGAGAACAAGGTTATAATTTTGAATTGATGGTTGAGTACTAGCAAACAGGGCCATACATTTACTTAAAAAAAAATAAAAACTCGTATTCTAGGGAGGGGTGTGTATATTTCTGAATGGACACTGCTTCCATAGCATCTCCTGTAGTTGCGGGCCAGTAACTAGCTATCACTTCACTCCTATGCTTTTTTGGAAAGAGAAAGCAGCAGAAGCAATGTTTTTCCAGCCACTATCTTTAGAAAGCAGCTACTTTTCACTGGCTCTGGCAGTGTAGCTAGGCAAGAGCAGCCGCTGCCAGACCAAACAAACAGCTGCTGCTTGACCAAGATAGCTGCAGTGGTGAGAAAGATGACGTCTTGCTGTAAATTTACTTTTGTGGGGGTTTTGCCCTTTCTTTCTGTCGAAGAACACAAGGCTAGCCAGTCCAAAGTCCTTATTTTCTTCCACTTTAACAAGTAAATGGGGAATAATGTTCTGGCATTAAAAGGGCAAGGTGAAAATTGAGCTGTACTTAGGAACAAAAAGCTTTTATTCCCAGGAGGGAAGTTTTTCCAGCTTTCTGAAAGAGGCAGTTATTAGAACACTGTGAAAGAAGCCTACCTTATCTGAAGAGGATTCAAGTAATTATAGGCCATTCTTAGGGAGACTAATTGAACAGAAGGTGGCAGAACATGGTTTCCTGGATGCACATTTCAGTCTGACTACAAGTTCAGCTCTGGGATCAGGACAACTCAGATTTCTCTGCCGTTTGGTCTGGATATGGATATGGGCAATGCCTTTTCGTTGATTATTAGACCTGACAATGGCCTGTGATACTCTGGGTCATATCTTTTTTGTTCTTTCTTTTTCTTTTTTGTATTTTGTAAACTTAGTGGCTAGGGTCATTTCTGTCCCATGGGACACAATTGTTGGAGAGGCTGTGAGAGTTGACATGGGGGTGCCTCAGCACTCTGTCCTTTCACCTTTGTGGTTTCATATTTATGTCTGGATGCTTTGGTTGTCACCACGGGGGGACAAACTGAAGTTGAATCCAGACAAGACAGAGGTGATTTGGTCAATAGTTTGGATAGAGTTCTGTTGCTGACTTGGGGGATAACTCTATTATTGACAGAGTGTTTGAAGCACTTGGGGGCAGTTCTGGAGCCAGCTTTGCTGACAAATAAACGGGTTGGTGCTGTTGCTAAAAGCACCCTTTTCCAGTTGCATTGGCTGTGGAGATTAATCCCCCTCCAAATTAGCTGGTCCATGCTGTTGTAACCTCTGAGTTGATCTTGTATTGAAATAAACTAAACTGAAGTTATTGTAACATCAAGGCTGGATTACTGCAGTGAACCTTACATGGGCTGCTTAAGGTAATTTGGAAATGTCAATTATTTCAGAATGCAGCAGCTCACTTTTTGATTAAAACAAATAAAATGTCATATTACACCTATATTAGAATGTTTACAGTAGTTGCCAGTATGCAGCTAGGTTCAATTTAAGGTGCTGAATTGCACCTTTAAGAACATACAAAGAGCCCTGATGGATCAGACTAGTGGTCCATCTAGTCCACCCTCCTGTCCCACACAGTGGCCAACCAGTTCCTTTGGATGGCCAGAAACAGGCCTTCCTGTGATGTTGCCTCCTGGCTCTGGGATTCAGAGGCTTAGTGCCTCTAAATGTGGAGGTTCCCCTCAGTCACCATGGCTAGTAGGCATTGATAGACTAATCCTCCATGAATCTATCTAATCCTCTTTCAAAGCTGTTTATTCCTGTGGCCATCACGGCATCCTCTGGCAGCGAATTCCACACTTTAATCACTCCCCGTGTAAAGTACTATTTCCTTTTGTCCGTTCTGAACGTACTCCCCATCAGCTTCATTGGATACCCTCATGTTCTAGTATTTTGGGAGAGGGAGAAAAATTTATCTTTGTCAACTCTCTCTACCCCATGCATAAACCTCTACCATGTTCCCCCCCCCCCTTAGTCGTCTCTTTTCTAAATGGAAAAGTCCCAGATTCCTCGGCCTTTCCTCATAGGGAAGAAGGTGCTCCAACCCCCTGATCATCTTGGTTGCCCTCCTCTGTACTTTTTCCTGCTCAGCAATATCGTTTTGGAGACATGGTGACCAGAACCGTACACAGTATGCCAAATGAGGCTGCACTAGAGATCTATACAGGGGCATTAGAATATTGTCCGTTTTATTCTCAATCCCTTTCCTAATAATCCCCAGTTTAGAGTTTGCCCTCAAAGCCTGTCATGGCCCCGGTTCCACATATCTGGACTGCCTCTTCCTTTATGACCCTGTGCGTCAGCTTCATTCTTGAGATCAGATTCTTCTCGCTTTCCCCTCTCATTTGATCAGCAGTGGCCCATTCTAAGGTTTAGTAGTTGCTCTCCACTGTTCTGGAATGGACTCCCAGTGGAAGCATTGACTGTTCTTCCTTGCCCACATGTAGGAAAGATTAGAAGGTCATTTTATTCTGGAGGACTTTTTGTTGATATGTACTGCTGTTTTTATGGACGATGAATATGGGATTACACTGTTGTTTATTGCTCTGATGCTTTTTCAGGTTTTATTTTATTACATGTCTGCTTTATGCATTTTGGCAACTGTTGGGCCCACTTTGTGGGGAAAAGTTGTGTAAAAATATTTTTCATAAATTAATGTAATGTTCATCTTCACGTCCTCTGCTCATACAATAATGGACTGCTCTGTTTGGTGCTATTTCTCTCCCAGCTCACATCTACCATAGGTCTTGTTGGTGTAGTATTCCTGGGTTTGATATATTTAACAGAGAACAATATGGGGGGGGGGACCCCTCTTCCTAGGTTGTTGACTGTTGTTTGCTAACCCACAGTTTCATAATCAACTCTTCTAATATGCTATCAGGCTGCTAGGAAAAGCTGTACTGAGTTAGCATTACACTCTGTTGCAAATCTGAAGAGCAAAGGGAGAGAATTTGGCAAGTTGTTGAGGTTAACAGCTGTTTTTATGATCCCACTAAGGGAAGCATAACAAACACAGAGTGCTTCTGTTGGCTTCAGTGGTGCTTTGCCAGGAGATTAGGGACATCACCTTTCAGGGTCAAGTTAATGACTCTTTCACTCCTTCACCATTAGGATATTTTTATTATGCTTTAGCATGAAGTGAACCACTGGGCTTTTTTCAGTGATGAGCTGTTCGAGTAAGTAGATTAGATATATTGTAATAGCACATTTTATGGTTCACAAATCACCTGCTTTTTCCTGTTCGGTAATGAAGAAAGAAACCAGACAATTTTAGAAACGTGGTATTGATACTCTTATCAATTGTAGTTTCAGAGGGTAGCTGTGCTGGTCTGCAGTAGACTTATACCCCCCAAATCTTGTTGGTCTCTACGGTGCTATTGGACTTGAATCTACCTCATCCATTGTAGCCATTCATATTGCCCTCACGTAGAGAGAGAAAAAAGAAAAACAGTTTCCCTGCAAAGACAAGTAGAAGAATTATTCATTCTGGGTAAGATAATCACTTCAACAAACTCAAAATGTAGTCTGGTTCTTCTTCTTTTTTTTTTAGTGATCTGACCCCAAAATGTACCTGAAAGGCAGGTTTCACATTGGTTAACAAAATGGTTTCCTGTTCTGTTGTGCATTAATAGCCAAAAGATACATTTCACAGGCTCTAAAACCAGCCTAGCAGAACATGAGGTATAAAATTTAAATGAGGGTCATGTACCAAATGTAGCGGTAATCGGGAGAAGCTAATTCAACATCATTTCCAAAGGAGTAGATATAGTGGAGGATCTAGGCTTAATGGAAGAAATGGATTTAGGAGCTTAAAGGGGCTCAGGGAAGGCATTTCAGGTTTTAGTGGGGAAGGGAGGAAGGTTTTCAGCAATATTTAAAGAGCCATTCTCTGAGATATATTCAAGCCTAAATTGCAAAAAAAGAAAAGTATATTTTAAGAGCATTTGTTCACTTTTTTAATACCTTATAATAACTACCATAATGTTATGAAAATAGGCTGACAAGCCTCACTTGCTTTTTAAGCAAAGAATAATGTGTCTTTGGCACACAGAGCTAGTACATGGCTGCCTTCAGAGCTGGTGAACTGGCCAGAATCACAGGCAAGTATGAGGAACATTTATTTGAGGCATAAAGTACAGTGGAGGACAGTGCCTCTACAATGTCTCTATCTTGCATGAATTGTTCGATGTGTGGACATTCCATGCAGGTACAACTTCCATTCACATGAACTAGAACCCTGATTTTCCAGGGCTATGAATGGAAGTCGTACCTGCATGGAAGTCCACATGTTGCCCAATTAACATGAGAGAACAACTGCACATATCACTCTTCCAGTTCATGTGAATGGAATTTAATGGAACTGAACATCTGCAGGGTGCTTATGACTGGATTATTTTTAGCGACACAACTCTGGAAGAGTATGATATTATTGAAAAGATTATGAATATACTGAGAATAAGGCCCATTGTGGAAACAAATACAATGAGCTGTAGAAAGAAACTCTGGGTGGGTGCCCCAGCCTTGGACATTCAGCACCAATTTGCTGTGGCAACCTCAGCAGGGTATAATAACACAGAGTCCACCATTTTCTCCAGGGGAACTGATCTCTAATGTCTGGAGAACAGTTTTAATTCTGAGTGATCTCTAGCCCTTTCCTGGAGATTGGCACCAATGTTTCTCCAGGAAGAAATGGCTGGTTTGGAGGGTGGAGTCTATGGCAGTGTACCTGTCTGAGGTCCCACACCTCCTCAAAACCCACCCTCTCCAGTCTCCACTCCTCAAATCTTCAGGAATTTCCCAACCTGGAGGTGGCAACCACATCTTCTTCTGAGCCAATTATCAATCTACCTTCACCTGCCACTCTGACTCAGCTTTCCATCTCCTCCCCCCTCCCTCCAGCCTCTACCTAGTCTTTATCCACAATGGGGACCAAAGCAGCTCACATCATTCTCCTCTCCCTCCTTTGATCTGCACAACAACCCTGTAAGGTAGGTTAGGCTGAAAGTCTGAGAGTGGTCTGAAATCATCTATTGAGCTTCCACAGGAAGAAACTGAGTCTGGCAGACCCTGATCTGAAGCGCTAACTGCTATGTCACACTGGCTGTCCTAGGGGGGCTGCTGATAGTGAACAGGAGCAAACAGCCATGCCTAGTTAAATCATGCCAGTCAGATGCCATCAAGTCACTCAGTAGGTGCTGCCAGACCTAGGGTAGCCAGCCTCCAGGTGGAGCCTGAAGATTGCCTGGTATCACAGCTGAATGCCAGAAAACAGATCCCCTGGAGAAAATAACTGCTTTGAAGGGTGGACTCTATGGCATTCTATTCACCTGAGGCCTCTCCCCTCCCCAAACTCTGGCTTCCATAGATTTCACCACAAAATCTCCAGGAATTCCTGATCTGGAGCTGGCAACCCTAGGATTGGCCCCAATGACTTCCCCACAAAGGCCACCTGGAAAGGGACTCCTGCTTTTGCTTTTTTACTGACAGAGCCAAGCTCAATTGCCTAGCATGGGGTGCACGGGGCCGGCGTGCATGGGGCCGGCATTCCCCCCCAGCGGCAGGAGAGACAGCCATTTTGGCAGTTTATTCAGACAGGGAAGAGTGCCCAAGTCGGCAGTGAGCAGGGGAGAGGAGTTAACGCAGCACCCAGCCAACGACATGCGAGTAGTCTTGAGTGGCAGTTGACAGGCCAATGGCTGATGGAGCGCACAGCACAGCCAGTGGGAGAGCCGGAAAGGGCCAATATGCTTAGGCTTTTATGTATACAGGATTATGATCACAGTCAGGGAATTCTTGGGGGAATATCTTACCAGTTGCTCAACATCTTGGCTATTTTTCTTCCTGTTTCCAGGTATTACACTCTGCTTTGTCAGCCCTTTTCCTCCAGTCTAGTAGCTCCTATACTTGGAGTTCTTCTCTGTCAACAGTAAGTGGCTCTGGGCAAGGAACTGAAAACAGGTCTTTCAGCATGACTGCATGTTGATGTAAAGCCTGCCTTGACTGTGAATTGAGGGTACAGTAGGGACAGCGCATATGGCAGATTCTTGTGGTGGGGCTACATTTTGGAGAACATTAATTCATAGGGTCACTGTAAGTTAGCACTTGACAGCACTTCACACACACACACACACACCTATTACTGAATGCTGAAAGGGAGGGGGGAGACCAGAGGGTTTGACCACAGTGCCATACAGGTACATGGCTGCTGCAGGGAGAGCAGCACGATACACAGGTGACACTGTTGCTATCCAATCAGCAGCCGTACACTTGCAAAATGCAGTAGGAACTGCTCTTGTGCCACTCTCTGATGCTTTCTGGGAGGGGTGGTAAATCAGCAGCATTCAGTGGTGGCAGCTTTATGCCTCCCAGTGAACTGCTGTGATAGGTACCCTGGGGTCCAGCACTGTGGTAGGAACCTCACTAATGACCTCATCTTGTAGATCAGAGGTGCTGAACTCATTTGTTATGAGGGCCAGATCTGACATAATTGTCACTTTGTCAGGCTGGGCCATGTGTGCCATAAAATGTAAAACTAGGTACTGGAGATACCAACTTTATAAAGAACAGCGGTTGGTGTGTCCATGCAAGATACCATGGGCTGGGGGGCGGGATACAGAGGAAAACCCAGAGATCATTGGCAAGCCCTACCAATTTCCATGCTGTGGTAGTCACCCCAGGTCAAAGGCTGCCAGATCATCTGAAGGGGAGAGCAGGCACCATGCACACAAGGCCACGCATGGAGATCGCTGGCACACCCCGCCAAGGTGGCAGCCACTTACGACTGAAGGCCACCAGGTGTTCCATGGGGAGGGAGGCCCAGCCACCAAGTCACATGCTCAGTGGCAGGACTAGACCCCTGATATGTGGAAGAAACTGCCAAAGAATGCCCTCTATTGAGTCAAAGCTCAGCTGCCACATGGGAGGACATGAATATGGCAGCAGTGCTGACTACCAGGAGGGCCTAGCAGAAGAATATCTGCACCCCTCACATATAAATGCTGATCCCCATGGCCCTGTGGGACAGCATCCCCAGAGCTGCAGGCTGAGCAGAGAGGTGTGCAACCTTGCCTTGGAACCCTGAACCAGCGTGAATGAGGCTGCAGTGGATCCCAACTTACTAGTGAGGCTACCACTGAAGTGAAGGGGTTCTGCTTGGCTGCTGCAGAGGAGGTTGTTGTGGCCATGCTGAAGCCACAATCGGACTGGCTCCACCCATAACTCCTGAGCAGCCTTCTGTTCCCTCCATTGCAGCAATTGCTGGCAGGCCAGATAAGAGCCCTGGATGTGCCAATTCTGTCTCCCAGGCCTTATGTTTGACATCCCTGAAGACGGCTTCCAGTGCTTATGGAAGAAAAGTACATTTGCTCATTTTAGGAATAGTAAAAAATTAAGATGGTCATGCAGTCAGCTGCCTGTTTCTTCCCTTATTCAATACTGCATTAACAGAGCAGCCATAAACCTTCTACATTTGTGGCCAGTGGCCTGGGTTGTTGTTCAAAAACCCCTTTGAAGTTCCAGTACTCATTACTGCATATGATGTGTTTCTTTTCTTGTGAGCTGTGATTCCACATTGATCATATCAATGCTCCAGTGCCTGCACATACAAGTCAATATTTATTATTCTGTTTTGTGGTTCTGGTCCTTGTATCGTATCTTTGTAAAATGTTTTATTTATTAATGAGACCAATCAAATAGCATATGCAAAAAAGAAATAGAAAAGGGAAATACGCAAAGGGAATCTGAGAGTGGATTTTGCTTTCAGAGTGTGTCTCATGAAATGTCCTCAGACACAGGTGGCAATACACAACAGATCTGTATTCCAGCTCAGAACAACATAATGTTACCTAATTTTTATCCTCACAACTTCTCTATGAGGCTGATAAGAAGTTAAAAATTCTTTCTCTGTAGAGGTCATTTCGCAGAAAAAGAGGTTCAGGCGCTCATTAACATAAATCATTAGCATAACTTATTTGCATATGCCACGCACCCTGACATCACTGGAAGTGTGTCAGAAGGCAACACCCACCACTCAGGCTCCACTGGACTGTTTTGGATTGCTACCTATTGGGGGGGGGGACGTGCAGATCTGTCCTCACAGAGGAGGGAGAGCTTGTACCTGAATAAAACTTGGTCTTAAAGGTGCCACTGGACTGTTTTGGACTGGGGGCCAGGGGGAGGGGACTCTGCAGCTTACCTGGCTGCTTCTTGCTCTGACTGAGGGCTGCTGGGAGCAGGGGATGGGGTTGTTGCATGTGCCCGCCCCCTGGGCTCTTTACTGCCGGAGCTCCGCTCCTATGCGCTCCTGCAGGAAATGAACCCTGTTTCTCTGCTTTTCTACAGAGAAGGCACTCCAAGGCAGATCAGGGTCTCCAGCAACAAAGCAAAGCCATGAGTTCCTTCTTTACCATCATGTGTATGCCTGTGACATGTACTTACTTTCTGCCCAGATTTGTTTTGCCAACAGCATGTCACCAGGACAGTATCTTTTCAGGTATTTTGTGTGGTTTAGCAAAAGTCCATCCATATCAGAAAATAAATCAAAAGTTTAATGGCACCTTAAAGACTAATATTTATAATGTTTTATAGTGATCTCTTCCTGACTGGTGGTGACTGGTAGCCCAGCTTAAGAATCTTTTCCACCTTTAATCAACATTGATTGGTAAGCTATATATTCTATTTGTCTTTCTTCTTTGGCAACTATAAAATCATACAAAATGTTCTTTTTTCTTTAATAGAATCTTAATGATGTAAAACTGATTTTGGTGGTGTAAATGAGCAAACACAAAGTAGGTGATATTTCTGTCTTTATTGATGCAAGATATAAGGCTATATATATTTTATTGCTTTAAATGTCATCTGATGGATTTTTATTATGTCAGTTTATGATATGACTTCTATTCATCTCTGAAGAAGGCATTCAAAACAAAGTTTTATCCGGAATCTTCATAGAAAATATTTGATATCATATTGTACACTATATATTGTACACTGTTTGGAAATATTGTTTGCATTGTATACATTACATATACAGTATACTATTTGAGATCCTTGTTTTGATACTTTGATCTGTAAAAGAGATTCTTTATTAATATGTTTGGATATTAATCTATAATATAATATTTTGAGAATTTCCTAGCATCTTTTTCCACAGTTCTTATTGCAGTTTGTATGATTTTTGAACCATGAATCTTCTTTTTTCTTATTTCTGCAGATACATGAAAAGAATCATACTGGCAGTTCTTAAGGGGAAGATTGGGGAGAGCTGAGGCAGAGAGGTTTGGTGTGAATTCCTTTATGAAACTTTCAAGAGTGAATTCTCAATGAAAGGGGGAAAGGAAGGAGATACTTTAGATAGAAAGGTTAGGTGTGAAGGAGATACGTTAGATAGAAAGGTTAGGGGGGAAAGGAAGGAGATACATTAGATAGAAAGATTAGGTGTGAATGCCAGCACAAGCTATCAGTGTGCATACATAGCTAGTATGTGTTCTCTTCCATTCAAGTCAGCACAATTTGGTTTCAAATTACAACAGTACCTTCAGTAGGACAAAATTTGCTTTTTACCATGAGATCTCAACTATATCATGAAGACTTCAAATGTGCACATTCTTACACTGCCACTTGGGAAATATAGTTCATGTGTGTGTGCGACAGAGAGAGGGGTGGCCTTGTCTTGCCTGGGTAATTACATATGCCACATGTCACATCACCTCGCTCCTTAATTGCATTGCTAACAATATTTATCATTTACCAACCAGCAGCATGGAGAAAGAGGATATAACATCATCAACTCCATGAAACAGCCCATGAAACAGCAAAAATCACCAGCCATAAAGAGTTGCCGGTTACTGCAGCTTAGTTTCTGAAGTTTCACCAGAAGCTTAGAGCCAAGAGTGATAAAGGAAAGGCAGGAATGAAATGAAAGACATTCCAAGCACTTGTTCTGATTCTGCCAGGGGTCATTTCGTAGAAAAAGAGCTAAGGGAACTCATTAGCATAACTCATTAGCATATGTCACACCCCCTGACATCACCGAAAGTGTGTCATAAGGCCACACCCCCTGACATCACCAGAAGTGTGTCATAAAGCCACACACCCTGCCCACAAATGGTCCCATGAGGGGCCCGGCGGTGGACCTGCAAGGCCGGCGGGAGTGCAAGGAAGCCCCGCGAAGGCCCTCCCTGGCCCCAGGCAGGCAGGGGTGGGGAGAGGCAGGGAGGAAGCAACTTACCCTCCTTCTTCTCCTGCCTCCTCCCGGCTGTATGAGGGCCGGAAGCAGGGGGAGGGGCTTCGTCATGTGCCCCGCCCCCGTACCTCACCCGGGGGAACTGCGAGCCCCCACAATCCCCCCCGAAATGACCTCTGGATTCTGCTGAAATTCAGGGGCAGGGTTGCAAACTTCCTGAGGAGGGGCAGGAGTCCTCCTGGAGTTACCACTAATCTCCAGACTACAGAGATCAGTTTCCTTGAAGAAAACAGCAGCTTCAGAGGGTGGGCTCTACAGTCTACAGCATCACATCCCTGCTGAGCTCCTTTCCCTCCTCAAACTCCACCCTTCCCCAGGCTCCAACCCCAAATCTCCAGGAATTCCCCAGTGTGGAGTTGGCAACCCAACATAACCATACAAGGACGTTCTGAACATAAGCCATCAGCAGCTATCCGCTGGCTGTCTAGTGTAATGAATATCGCTGGTTTAGCAAAGGCAAAACTTGCATGGGAACTATATTGCTGTGTAGCTTGGTGCAGGCAAAGAGTCAACACAAGGCAGGATTCTTAACGCAAGATTTTATTCTTCCGTCCTTCTCACAGCCCCTTTACCCCCCACCACCCCAATTCTCTTTTTCTTTCACTCCTGCCAGGTCTACTCTGCGCAGTAACTTCTAAACATCAGCCATGAAACAAACAACAGCTGTTTAAACACCACACACTTTTAAAAGCATGCACAGATGAACAATTTTAGATTACTATGAATCAGGATCATATTAAAAAGGCACTATAAAGTGGGACAAATGGCCATTATGGGCACATTATTCGTGAGTCTCATGGACTCTTTCCGCTCAGCCACTGTGCAGAGTGTGGCAGCAGTGAAGCTGGGAGTCACGCGCTAAGGAAGTGTGTGTAGAAGGAGCATGGGAACAGACCCTCAGGCAGCTGCCTAGATTCCAAAAGCAGATAGAGGGGCAGCCAAATCCCAATTGAACTGGAGACCACAGAGCATTGTTGCAAGGAATGGGTCTGAAAGCATGGATCCCTTCCAAAACAAGGCTGCAAATGACCCAATGAGATTGTTGATGATGCTGGGTGTAAGTCCAGGATGGTAGAACTCTGCTGTATTGATTCAGGGCAGAGCAACTGGGTCCCCCATATGAACCAAAGCACTCAATTGCAGACAGAGTGGAGCTGGTGGCTGTGAAGCAAGGGAGGGACTCAACCCCCACCTCCCTGCCCACATGTGGTTATTGCCTAAAGTTTTACACTTAGTTTGCAGAATACTAACTTCTGCCCAGACATGCCCTTGAAAGTCACTTCTGTCTCCCTACTGTAATTTCAAAAATATTTTGCTTTTGCCTATCCCTGCTTCCCCTCTTGGGAAGAGTGCTGCTCCTCACTGCCATTACCCCTCCTCTTGGCCAAGTTGATTCTTCCAAACGTACAAAACTTATGAGAGAGACTGTCACTTGTCTGGTAGCGTACTCCAGGGAAGCAGGGAGTTCTTTGCAGCAAGGCATGATCAGTCATTCTTAAGTGAACAAAGAGAGGCACGCTCTCCTACCTAACTGTTTTTTAATCCCTCATGTGTATACGCTGAAGGAAAGAGAATGAGGTAAAAAATAATAATGATGATAAACGTACTGAAAGAAGTATTCTTAGCAGGAAGTTATATATGCTCAAAGAATCCAGGCAAGAGTAATATTGGGGGGGGGAGAGAAAAATCATCTAATTTTGTCTGGCATTACAATGGCAGACAATTCTCACTTGCTTGGGATGATTTGGCACTGATGTGATTGTCATATGATTTAAGGTCGCTGCACTGTAGATTGCAGTCAGGAACGGGGAGGGCTGTAAAGAAAGCAACACCAGTGTGTTTCGATATCCCAGCTGGGAACAGTCTTTCTATGAAGACGCTTACCATGTACAGTTGAAGTTGATAGCATTGCAAACACAGCTACAAGAGTTTTCCTTTTGCTATGTGAGCCTTTGGTCATCCCTGAGGTGCTGTGCTTCTAGCAATTTCCATTGCTTTGCTTTGCATATATTACTTTTTTTTAAAGTATCTTTGGTAAAACACAGCAATGATCTCCTGAAACTACACAGCAGAAACTCAAAATTATGTTATTCTCTTGTAAATTATAGTCTTTCAAATGACCTGGAGGAGCATTCTATGCTACTATAGCTCTAGTTCTGGTCTTTGCTAGTAGTAAAAGACAGGATATTTTCCCATCATGCCTAAATCATTTTCTGTTCCATCTAGTGGAAATGAACAAAACAGAACACTGATGGATAAGCAATGTATGAGGTAAGGAATGTGCATGTGTCACAAGCCCTGTTTGTAGTCTTGGAAGTCCACACCTCCTATTTCAAGAGTTTCTTCCATGTGGCAGACCAGCACTCTTCTCATTCTTAGTTCATTGGGACTAAAACATTGCAGTACTGTGCTGCCAGAGAAAGGGTGAGCTTGGAGCCAAATAACAATGGACCAACAGGATTCTGGCAGTAACCAGTTAAGATGTAAAGTTTTGTAAATAGCCTATCGTTGGGTGTGGGGTGTGTTGGGGTGTGGCCATTGCATGCAATATAACCGAGCTGAGGCTCTGGTCTACAATCTTGTTCTTGTTGAAATCACTGAATAAAGTAGAGCTGATCACTAGACTGGGTGTCTGTTCATCCATGGAACCCACTATTTAACAATTACTCTTTCGTCCCCCAGTGTCCCCAGAACAAATCTTTCCATCCTTGCCATGTACTTGGACATCTTTCCTCTAGAACGGGAAACTGTTGTTGTTGAGCTTGGCTCATTCTTAAACAGTATGAAAGTTGAGTCTAGTGATCTAATTGATATATCATGTTAATAGATTTCTGTATTCCAGTTTCTCATCCAGCTGAAAGACATGTTCAGAAGGGTATCTCCACACATCACATATATGCCTCTTAGCTTGATACAGACACCTGTGAATGAGCCTATCACTTCTACTACATTTTTCAGTATATTCCCCCCCCTTTCTTTCCTCCATTTTGTCCTCATAACGTGCCTGTGAAGTAGGTTAGGCTGAGAGAGTTGAGAGAGCAACTGGCCTAACATCACACAATAAGCTTCATGGCTGCTTGGGGATCTGAACTGGAGACTCCACAGTCCTGAAGAGGTTCTCTAACCACTATGTTACATTAGCTCTTCCTGGCCAGTACCTTGCTTCCCCTTTTGCAAGTTAATTGTCAGAATGTTAGGCAGTAGAATCAGGGCTTTTTTTTCTGGGGGAACGTGCCAAAATGGAGTTCCAGAACCTCTTGGACAAAATTCTTTTAGATAATGTTTAAAAGTTCATGAGTTCTCAGTATACGGATTGAAAACTTCATTTCCCTCTCGAGAGTTCCAGCACTTCTTCTTTCTTTTTTTTTAAGCCCTGGCAGTCGGTCTGTTATCAATCTTGTAGGCCGGTGTGATGATGTATACAGGCTCAAATGGTTTCCCACAATCCATATATAGAGTCTAGTGGGAAAATCTTAGATAACAAAACACTGCCTATGGTTACTTCCAAGGAAGATTTTGAATGATAAAATCATTGATTCCTCACTAAAAGGGATGTTACCTTTTCTTAGAGATTTTTCTAATGGAAACAGTTTGGTAAAAGAGGCTTTCACACACACACACACACACACACACACACACGCACCACATTTCCTTGTAATGTTTTCTTATTATTGAGATCCAATCATGGTAGGAGATCAGATTAAACTATTTCTTTGTGAAGGTGAATTATTTCCATCAGCATGGCCTCTGGTAACAGGGCCTATTTTGCTCTGCATGTGGGAAATCATGTTTCTCATTGGAAATTATGTTGGGCATGCCCAGTCCTGCTGCACACATTTGTTTGTTTAATTTTAACTTCTTTAGAAAAATCTCTCAGCCTGGCAACAATTTTACATTTATTGTAATCATTTTTGTCATTTATTGAAAATAGCTTTTTAAACATTAAGTTGTCAAGCAGGTTATTCACAGAGAAGATTAAAGCCCCTTATATGATTTATGCAGAAGTCATTTGATTTTTTGGGAAGTTTTAAAAATGGGTAAAGTTTAACAGACAATATTTTTTCAGATGCAAAAGTAAGTTTTTTCACAGGTGTGTCATCAAAAATATGTGGCAGTTATATTGAATAATTTTGTGTGTGGGTGTGTATAACATTTTTAAGGGGTTATTTTTTGTTCAGAGTCATCTTCCTTTTGAGTAAGTGTGGGTAGTTCAGGTAGTTCAGATAAGCGCAGTCAGCCACAGTTAGTATTTGGATGTTAGACCATCAAGGAAGACTAGGGTTGCTATGTGGAGGAAGGCTATAGCAAACTACCTCTGCTTGTCTATTACCTGGTTTGCCCTGTGGATGGGATCTCTATGAGTTGGTTGCAACTTGATAGCTTCTTCTTCTTCTCCCCCCCCCCTCCTATATCTGCAGATCACTCCAAGGTAGTATAAATCTGAATTCTTTGGCATGCTTGAAGGCCTCAGTTTTAGTAACTATTGAGTAATACAGTGATAAAGGCAGGCTATACATGAAGTAAGTTAAGTAAATAAAATTCCCCAATAAATAAAATCCCATGCTGGGTCAGAGTATTTGTGTTGGCCGCCATCAACTTTTATTTGTTCAACAGAATATAACTGTTCTAGAAACTAGTATACAATATATTTATTTCTGTTCCAATAGCCCTATATTACTTTCTAACAAGAAATTTATTTCTGAATAACGGTCCATCATTCACAAGCCCTAATGTGGCATTCTGTGAAGCCCTGCCTTTCATCTGCTCCATTTTGAAATGTTCTAAAATACATTAAGTATTGTGTATACATGTAGCTTATTTCAACGATATGGGGGCACCAGAAATATGAGCATGAAAAATAATACCAGTGAAAGATAAGAACTGTCATTAAGATGGAGGAGCAGAGAGCCCTCTGATACTAATGAGTTGTCCAAGCAAGATACTGGGGGTATTAAAAAGGTAAACTGATGCAATAATAGAAGAAAGATACATAGAGATAGCTTGTACCACATTACAATATTTGGATAGCTATGGGCATGAAGAAATGCCATATTGACTGAGGGAGCTCAGATAATAGTTACATAAAAAGAAGGGGTAAAATATGCTTTATTGAGCATTCAGCATTATAAAAATATTGATAAGGATACAATAATAAGTGAAACCATAAACACCAAGTGGACAGGATGCTGGGAAAGGAGGTTCTAGACTTTTAAAAAAAAAACATGAAGATGAAGAAGGAACTCATTAACAGTTACTGTTAACAATGTTTTTTTCAGTTAATTTTCTTTAACTTTTTGAAAATTAATTGCTAAAACTCTTAATTGTAGTTATTCAATTAATTTTTGGTTTTATTTCAATAGAAAAAACATTTCAGCTCTACCTTTCCTCCCACATTCAATTGAGGGATAATTCTTAGGGACTGTACCCCTCATTCAAGGGATCTTCCCTGTCAAATTTCAGACACGTGAGAGAAAGCATCTGTTCCATAGGCAATTAAAAATTTTCCTTGGCGCAAATGCTTGGGAACCCATGAGAGCAGATACAAACATATGGCAAGCCATTCTGGACCATACTAGTGGTCCATATAGTCCAGCATCCTGTGTCATGCAGTGGCCAGCCAGTTAATATGGTGGGGCAACGATGTTGCCTCTGTGTACTGGTATTCAGAGGGTTTCTGCCTCTGAATGTGCAGGTTTCCTTTAGTCATCAGAAGCAGATCTATTCTCCAGTAATGGGCAAACATCATGTATAAACTGGGGGGGAAAGTCGTTAAATGGAAATGTTGGTCCATACGGCATGTGCAGAAGTTGGATGAAGGCAGACACCACTTCCAATTTAGCCACCCCTTCTCACACTGTGGTATTGCTATATGAGTTTCCTCAGGAGAGCCTTGCTTATGTACACAAGTCTTCCCATTCACGTACACAGGAAGTAGAGGCGGTGGAGTCTATTTGTACATGAAAGCAAATGCATGGGCAAAGGAATCTCAAACCAGCTTGATGCAATGCATTTGTTAATTCAATATTCTCCCAGAAAAAAAATGCTACGAGAAATAATGCACAGCAAGGTAAGGTACAGGAGGGGAATGTGACTTAGTTTCCTTACTCAGGTACCCTGTTAGTGTTTAAAAATAAACACCAGCTGCTTTCTTTACAAATGAGCGGTTAGACCCATGTTAGTATATGACAATTCCTTATAATATCTAGTTTGTTGTTTAAATGGTGCTAGCAATGCTGTCCATTTCCCCTATCAGGGTTAATAGCAATTGCAAGACAGAAAGATTTTTATTAAAGATTTTATCAAGGAAACAGTGTTGGGTTAATGCCCCCCATAACAGGATCCTTGTATAGCTACTTTAAAGGAAAATAAAAGATGTAGAGAGATATCTTGGATCCTCCCCTCATCACCAAGCTCATCTCTTCTGGTTGGCCCTAAGTCGATTATCTCTAGATAATACTGATACTGATGTTGTACCTAGCATCTCAGGAGGTAATTGCAATATCTATCACCCTTCCTCTTTAGTCTTTAGTCTACTGTCTACTGTGCTGCCTATAGGGCAAGGTCCACAAGCAATCTATTTTCTCCAATGGCCAGGAGGCATAGAGGACAGCAAGCAAACATTAGTTCTATAGAACCTCCACAAGTCATTGGACCAGCAATAGAATTCATTCAGTCTTAACAGTTTCAAATGGTAGACCATCAGCACAACCTCCTTCAGTGGAATTCTTGCGTAAACTGCAGACTGGAAAATATCTCTGCCAGTTATGTATTTACTCATTCACTCCCTACTATCTTAGCGTCATGATCTCTGAACCAGATGGCCAAGGTTCCAGAATAATGGTCATTAGACAATAAAGGGCTACATGGACAAGTATGTTCACTGGGCTAACATGTGAATGCTAGCTCTAAAATGTTGGTGATGAGAATGTGTTCCCAAGCCTGGTCAAATATTTGACCCCTTGTTGCAGATTCTGAACTGACTGCTAGTAACTCTCCAAGGCCTCAGACAGAGGTCTTTCCCAGCTCTGCTACATGAGACCTTTCTACCGGAGATAAGGAAATGAACCTGGACCTTGAGCATGCAAAGTAGCTGTGGCCCCCTCCCACCTCAGCATGGCTGTTTCTCATGGAATGACAAAAAAAAGGAAATGGGTTCACACTGCTCAAAGTGTCTGAAGCAACATGGAATATGTCTCAAGAAACATGGAAATTAGTTACTTTTTTGGCAATTAACCATCAGATGAAGCAGCCACTCGGGTATGTGCTAAGAGCATTCTTGAGTAAAGTTTCATTCAGAACACATTGTCCAAAACAAGGGAAAGGGAAGGAGGGCCACTAAGGTCTTCCACAGCCGCTTGCCCAGATCCAGCATTTATAGAGAGCAACATAAAACCTGGACTGGAATTACTCCAGATTCAGAGTCTTTGGAACTATAAGAAAATAAGGAATATAATTTGAGTCCAGTAGCACCTTAAGAGACCAACAAGATTTTCAGGGTACAATCTTTCAAGAATCACAGCCTCCTTTGTTATGCCTTTTCTGGGGTACAAGCTTTCATGAGTCAAAGCTCACTTTGCCAAATGCCCATTGGAATGAAGAATGAAGCCCTTATATCCAAGCCAAAAGGTAGGAAGGGTTTTACAAAGAAGGGCACTGTTGGAGTCAGGATGCAAAGGTAAAGGAAGTGGACTTCTGAATATTTCAGGGAAAGCATATAGAGTTCGTGGGATATGTTTTGTGGATGTGGATGTGGAATTGCCCCATCTACTGAACTAAAGATAAAGGCTCTCATAGACAGGGAATCCCTGGTGAGCATCAGAACTCACATGCCTGTAAGGGACTTCTGAATAGGGGACTTATAGTGCTTAATTTATATGCCAAATATTTGTCTTTATAAGAAATTATACCCCAGAATAAACATCCCTTTTATTCATGTTTCATCTTGGTTAAGAGGAAAGATCTTAAGCATTTTCTCCCACCCTGTGTTTCCCTTTGTAATCACTGTATAGTTCAGTACTTTAGACATTATTCTCAAAATGATTATATCTGTTGACCTTAACTAGCTAGGTTTCTCACTCAGGTGGCCAAGGTTAATTAGAGTTCTGTTTACTGAGCTGTAAATAATGCCTGCTGTTCAGAGAGACTTTTTCCTCTGTAAAATGGATGAACATTTCAGCATGTTAATGTCTTCTGATTATTATGAAGTTGCCATGGATTAGCAGAAAGAACAGTCAGGCCAAGCTTACCCCAGGTGTGCTCCTTTGTAAACAGGAATGAATCACAGCACCAAGTATTTTGGTCTAAGAATAAACTGTATTGAATAATAACATGAGAATGAAAGACCGGGGCACACAACATACGTTATGTGCAATTCAAGCAAGTCTGTTGTTAATATCAAACACAGGTTGCTTATTTTAAAGATGGTGATCAAGTGAGTTCATGGAAGGATCTCTGCTGTTTCCCCTTTTCACAGTGCTCTCCTGCACCTACTCCTGATGGCTGGAAGTTTCTTGGTAATAAGAATTCACAGACCAGTGGAACCATTTCTACTTCAGCTCACTGGTGAATCCCCACCATTTCAATGGTACATGATGATTGCAAACTGCTTTACAGGGACTGCAGTCAGAAGGGTAAAGATCCCATCCACAATCATTCTCCGTTTGTGGCTGATAGAACAACCCATGTTCTCAAAATTTTTAGCAATGATGAAGGGAACTTTTTAGTAGCTTTCAAAAGGAGTTTTTAAAATTGCAGTTCAAATTAGGGACAAGGGCTTCTTTAAAGTGATTCCCCTCCATATTAGTTTTGTAGTAACATGTTTATTGGGTCCAAACAACACCATCCAAACTATCTTTGGGAAAGTTGTGGTATAACCCGTTATTGTATTCAGATTGCTATCCATGTCTAACATCAACTCTAGTAAAAATAATTATTAAAGTTAATAAATAGCAAGGAAAATGATAAATAAAAAGGTCAAAAAACGCCTAAACCCTACTGCATCTATACAAACTGGATTAGTCTGGAAAGGGACCAAACATAAGATCTGAGCACAGTAAAGATTTTTGATGCATATATAAAGGGAGGAGAGAGATTTTCACTGGGGCTTGTAAAATTACCCTGTCTGCTCATCTTGCCTGCTCCCTCTGCATTTCTGCTTTTTTTTTTTACACATGTTGCTGCTACTCTTCAATGGGGGTGATCTCTTCCATTTCTGCCAGACTCTCCTCTTCCTTTAACAGTTGGATGGGAAAAGCAGCAACAGGGGCAGCTTTTCCAGTCACCGCAGCTCACTCACTGGAAAATTTGCACTGGTGGACTCTTCCCCCATCACACAGCTGTTACAAGCACAAGCATCTTTTTTTGTATATGAACATTAGGGGATTTCAGTTATCTGAGGATTTCAGTGATTCATATAAAATAAATTCTGATATGCAGGCTCAGTCCGTACCAAAAGTGAACTATGGCCCCGGTCACACGGGCAGGAAACTGCAGAGGAGAAGCATGGCTGTTTGCCCTGGGGCAAACTACTGCGCAGTTACGTGATCAGACCTCCTGTGGAGGTCCTGTGGAGGTACCGTGGAGGTTCCATGGCAAGGGAGAGGTGCCGATCACAGGACGAGCCGGCGCACAACGAAGAAGCGTGCGCCGCGGCAAACGGTTTTTTATTTTTGTGTACATGACAAATGTGCATGCTCCGTTGGGTGCGGGCGTCTGATCGCGTTTCTGGTGGCATCCAGCGCCCGCCCATGTCCCCTTGCAAATAAGGTGTTTTTTTTTTGTCCAAGTCTCTGTGGATGCGCACACGCACCCAACGGAGCATGCGCATTTGTCGTGTACACACACAAAAAAAACAGTTTGCCGCAGCGTGCGCTTCTTCGTTGCGCGCCGGCTTGTCCTGTGATCAGCACCTCTCCCTTGCCATGGAACCTCCACGGTACCTCCACAGGACCTCCACGGGAGGTCTGATCGAGTAACTGCGCAGTAGTTTGCCCCAGGGCAAACAGCCATGCTTCTCCCCCGCAGTTTCCTGCCCGTGTGACCGGGGCCCATAATAGTTTTTCATGTTTTACAAATTCTACAACAGAACTCCTCTCCCAGTTTATTTACTTATTCATTTATTATCTACCTTTCTTGCTGACACTCAAGGCAGAGTACAAAATTTATAGGGTTGCCAGCTCTGGGTTGGGAAATACCTGGAGATTTTTGGGGTGGAGCCTGAGGAGGATGGAGTTTGGTGAGGGGAGGGACTTCAGTGGGGTATGTGGCCGTAGAGTCCACCTTCCATAGTGGCCATTTTCTCCAGGTGAACTGATCTCTAGTGCCTGGAGATCAGTTGTAACCCCAGGAGATCACCGGCCACCACCTGGAGACTGTCAACCCTAAAAATACAACAAACTATTCAATAAACAAACAGGAGCTGTGGTGGCTCAAGTGGTTAAGACGCTGAACTGCAGGCTGTGGAAGGTCGGTAGTTCAGCAGTTCAAGATCCGAGTGCCGTATGACGGAGTGAGCCCCTGTCGAATTGGATTCGCTTCTGGAAGTTCTGTGGGTTGAAATAGGGGGGCCAAAAGGAAACTTAACACTGGGAGTTTGTTATCGCCCACCAGATCAAAAGATAGAGGAGGATTATAAAATGATGAATGAATTAAAGATAGCAGCTAGACAAAAACACTGTGTCGTAATAGGTGATTTTAACTACCCACACATTGATTGGGTCAATATGTGTTCTAGTCGAGAGAAAAAAAGATTGAGTTTCTAGACATCTGCACCCCCTTCCTTTTTAATCCCGCAAATTGACCATCTCTGGAGTGGAGAGTATCAGGGGCATGAGACGTTCCTGGCAGATGACAACGCTTGTAGGGACGTATATTGTTGTCACTGTATAGCATAAATTATCTTGGAACCCCATCTTGAATCCTATAGTTAAATATCCTTGGAGCACCGTGAAAGTAATTTTTAGTGAATTGTATTTATTGTATTTTATACTGTTTTGTATTGTTTTATTGTTTTAACCTCGGCATTTATGCCCCTTGTGAGCCGCCCTGAGCCTTCGGGGAGGGTGGGATATAAATTTAAAAATAAAATAAAAAAATAAATAAAATAAATTGGCCACTGACTTCATTAGGGAAGAATAAAAAGCTTGCTCTCTTCTGTCTCCCTTTCTCTCTCTCCACTTTTCTGGCATCAAGCATAACTTTATAAACCTCTATCATGTCCCCCTTAGTTTTCTTTTTTTCTGAACGGAAAAGTCCCAGACTCTCCAGCCTTTCCTCATAGGGAAGGTGCTCCAACCCCTTAATCATCTTCAGTTTTTTAAAAAACTGAAGTAAAGCCCTTTAAATGAAACAAAAGTTTGTTCCATAGGATTTTCTCTGTGCTGCTTTGTTGATAGCTTTGTTTCTGATGTTCCTCCTCCGTCATGTTCTGTTTCTAGCACAGAACAAAACATAGTATCTATTGGGATATTTGGTTAATATAGCAGAGTTTGCCCAGTCATAGAAGTGTGATACTGATTGCAGTAAATGTATATTGCAAAAAGCAGAATAGGGTGTAGCTCACAGCTCACAGGAAGGTTGCAATAGAAAGAAAAGAAAGACGCCTAATCTAAAGAGTACTTTCCCTGCCACAAATGGCCAGCTTGGTCATGTGTGTGGTTGTATGAAGAAGAAGAAGAAGAAGAAGAAGAAGAAGAAGAAGAAGAAGAAGAAGAAGAAGAAGAAGAAGAAGAAGA
>NW_015172560.1:646537-666497 GCF_001447785.1 Gekko japonicus | reverse complement strand
TTAAACCCCCCCCCTCCCCTCCTGGAGTCAGGCCACATCTGTATGATGAAACTCTGCAAGAGAAGGAAAGGGGTTTAAAGTTTAAATGCCTCCCCTTTAGGACGGATAAGAGGAAGTACTTCTTCACCCAAAGAGTGATTAACACTTGGAATTCACTGCCACAGGAAGTGGTGGTGGCTACAAGCATGGACGGCTTCAAAAGGGAATTAGATAAGCATATGGAGCAGAGGTCCATCAGTGGCTATTAGCCACAAGGTATAGATAGGGACTCTGGGGCAAGTGATGCTCTGTCATCTTGGTGCTTGGGGCGGGGTCAACAGTGGGAGGGCTTCTAATGTCCTGGCCCCACTGCTGGACCTCCTGATGGCACTGGTATTTCTGGCCACTGTGGGATACAGAGTGTTGGACTGGATGGGCCTTTGGCCTGATCCAACATTGGCGTCTCTTATGTTCTTATGTTCTTAAAGAGGCATCCCATTCAAGTCACTCACCCCAAGAGTATCTTGCTGGAAGTGTCTTGGGATTTTTTCATTAGTATATCTCATTAAAGATACCTCTGGCCTACACCCTATTCTGCTTTCCCTGTTCTCACCCAAACAGCGACAGTAAAAACTAATGATGTCCTAGGTTGATTTGGAATCTTATGCAAATTGTGAAAATGGTGTTACACAGGAAAAGCATACTCAAATTAATAACATGGCTTATTTTGTTTTGTCACTTCTTCTGAAGGGCCAGCATGGGTGGCTATCTGCTTTCTATGGTGTAACAAACAGAAAAAAAGAACACTGAAGCAGTAAGTTGGTTATTGGAGTATTTTGCATTAAGGGATATTTGCTGTTTCTTGGCAATCTGCACTTGCAATATCAGCTCCAGCAGAAGAGCAATAGTCTTACGTCTGACTGGCTTTATTAAATTGTTACTGGTCTGCTAAGGATATGAAATTTCCTGCTCGGTGGGAGAGAAAGAAAAGTTCAGCGATTCCCCTCTCCAGCCCTTTTGACTGTGATCAGCGCAGCCATTTCTTGATCCACTGTCGTTTCATGATTACCATAAATACTGCATGAGTTTCCTATTGTCTGCTGGAAATTAAACCATGTGTGTCAGCGAGGCTAACAATGTCATCTAGGTGTAATGAGTAAAGTGTGCAAAACAAAGCCATGGCTAATACTAGATTATATTTTATGGATCACACAGAGGCAGTTCATCAACAAGGGAAGTGTAAATTTCCAATGTTTGAGTTTTTGTCATATCTGTCCTTAACGATAAGTGGGTATCATTTTGATCATGCAACTAACTGCCTGATTATGAAGAAAAGAGGAAAGTAATAAAATGCAAGGGTATCTTTATCTGAAATTTCTGGTGTGCATGGATGTGGGTGTCTAAAATGTTCACACTGAGGTTCTAGGGCTTGAGTTGCACCTGTGGTGCTGGAGCCACTATACTGCTGCTCTTTACCACACCACTAGAGTAATGGTTGGGACCACAGCAGAGGAATCAGTCTTATTGTTTCTCCTTCTCCCAAAACCGGCTCTCAGAATACTGTGAGAATGCTAGTGTAGGAGGAGCCATAGCTTGGACTGCTCCCACTTCATCATGTATTACCCAGTGGTGCATGAAGAAAGGGTGCTGTTATGGCTTCCTCATTGCTCAAGTGACCAACATTCCATTGCTGGTGGTTCATTAAGATTGATTGCTTTTTTTTAGCCATTGTTTTGTGTATATATTGTTTTAATTATACAATGTGCCACCCCGTGGATCTATTTTTAATAGAAAGGTAAGATAGAAATGTTTTTAATAAATACATCTATGATTTCAAAAGTAAAGGATGAAATTCAGCTATCTACCCATGAATCATTCTAACATACACATGTTTATCATCTCAAAACAAATCATTCATGTGAAAACAGCTGGTTTTGAGAATGTAATCTTTGTATGTTGGAATTTCCCCAAAAGTGTTCCTTTTAAAACATATGGTTGTAAGAGAATTGTAGGTATCAGTTGTACTACTGGTAGGAGTGTATGTAAATGTTGGTTGTACTCTACATGCCAAAGGTTTCCTTCTTGTTATTATTATCCTTCTTATTCTTATTATCTCTATCAAAGACTATTAGCCATGATGAGTCCATGTTAGCCCACCTCTGAATACCATTTACTGGGGGGAAACAACAAGAGGCTTTGGCCTCTATCTCCATGCTTGTGGGTAGGCTTCCCAAGTACTTACCATGATTCAGCGGGGGACACAGATGTCCTCGCAGGATCATTCCTGCAGGGGCAACAGACGTGCCACACCATGCCGTCGCCAGGAAGTGACGCTGGGCGACGATCTGGCAATGGGGCTGGAAACTCGGTGTTACCATCAAGTTTTCAGTCCCATTGCCAGAGCGTCGCCCAGCGTCACTTCCTGGTGATGGCATGGTGTGTTACAGGGAGGAGTGGTCCAGCCGGGGAGCATGTTTTCCCCGCCGGATCACGGTAAGTACTTGGGAACCCTACTTGTGGGCCTTCTGGGGCATCTAGTTTTTCATTGTGGGCAGCGGGCTGATGCAGTGTTCATTCAACCCAGCTGAACTTTTCTTCCCTTCTCAGCAGTCCTCATGTTATGACTTGTCTTTGTTGGAAAAGTCTAGGTAGGAAAAGTCATTACCATAGAGCAATAGGCAGAAGCCTCTAAATGTGGCTTATGAAAGCCCTACAAACATGGTGAACTTGCCAGACCAAAAATTCAAGGAGCTATTGGCATTGCATTCCAATCATATGTTACTTAACCTGTGTGCCTCATAAGCTCACTAAACTATATATGACAGTCTCACACCAGGTGTGAGGAGCTGTAATTGCAAGTTTACTTTCTGAGACTCTTTATGGTCATGAACATAACACCAGGGTCTTGGTAAACTTCCTGTTTTGATGACTGCCTGGACTAAGAGACATTCTCAAACACTGTGGAAAGCCACAGTGCACAGCTGGGCTGGTAGTAAAGTAGGAATCACTGGCTTGAATCCTTTTGTGCGTTTCCATGGATGGAAGGCTTTCTGCTTGCCAAGTATGACTTTCCTGCATCTCCCCTGCTGCTTCAGCCCAAAAGGCACTTTCAAATACTTTTACTGGGGAATGGGGAGCCCCCAGGAACAGTGTGAGGCAGCATTTTGGGCTGCAGCAGAAGGAGAGAGGTGATAAAATTGCACTGTGTGGGCAGAAATCCTTCCATCCATGGAGATGTTCTGCTGTGAATTTTGATACCAATTCTGTAGAGCTTTACAGGACCCAAAAGGTGCATCTATTCTATTGAGGTCCATATAGTTATGAGAAATTATCAGTTGAATTGCTGTTTATGCAGCTGTGTGAAAACTTCTTAGGCGGATGTTTTCTCTGTATATGATTGCAAATTCTCACCTGCTAGCTTCCATTGCAAGTTTGCTCTAGCTTCTCTGCTGACTGCTTCAACAAGTTCAAAAAGTAATAATCACTGAAAAGGCAAGTGAGCTTATCATCCCCCCCCCCAATGGAGAATCAGCTCTCATTGCACCATCAAGCAATTATCGCTAGAAAAGTAGGTAGGTGGGAGGTGGAGGGGGCAAAGCTTTCATTGACTTCTCTTACACGTGGGGGTGGGGCAAGGCTTCAATTGACTTCTCTTAGGCAAAATCAATTCTAAGTCCAACTTTTTGGTTGTTATTTATTTGCTTTATTTACACCCTACACATGGTTTTCGTCTCCTCTATGAGGGAGGTTAAACTGAGAGTGTGTGTGTGACAGTTGGTAAATGGTTAATGCTGTAACCTGCTCTGACAACCTTGAGTGACAGGGGATTCAAATGGAATTCTTCAGTTGAGAGTAGCAGTTACAAGTGGCAGTTCAGAACTGACAGTTGACTGGGAAGGAAGGCTAAGGGAGTGAGAGGATCAGAAAGGATCCCTATCCAGTCTGAGGGAAATAGCTCCTAGATAGGGGGGGGGGTGATGCCTACTAAATGGATAAGAAGTGAAATTGGAAGTTGTTAGGATGTTCCTGCCTTCACCAGCTTTAGTATTTGTGATACCAAGAAGCTTATGCTTCTTTATGTAAACAGAGACTGTCAAGAAATCTCTCTTCTCAAGTTTTAAAGACCTGTCTGAATAACAGAAACAGTTACTTGTTTGTGACATTATCTGGTGTTTATTTTTAAACAAATTTGCCTAATTCCTATTGTGTGTTCGCCTCATAAGTCCTACACCTGAGTCCAACCTGACTATTTCCCCTCAAAGTTAAATAAAACATTTTGTTATTTTTGAACTACCATCAGCCTCTTCTGTGCCATTTTCAAAACAGGACAGAAGAAGGATTTTAGTCTCTCCCCTTAGTTCGCTAGGCTGGGTCAGCATATATCTAAATAAATTCAAGCGACTGAGTGGGACAGCCAGAGAAAAAAACAAAGAAGAAAAAAAGGGAAAGGGCTGCTCAGAGAAGAACAAGATAAAGGGAAACCCTGTCAGGGGAGGGCAAAATTGTCATAGTGTGACTGTCTCAAGGTCACATGGCATAGCGGGGATTCACACATGAATCTCAGATTCTAGTGTGATACTGTGATCACTACACACAGGCTACTGGTTTGAGGGTAGCAAATGTCCTTTTGTTTCCAACTCTTACTGTAACTTATAGCCAGTATTATATAATAGAGACTGTTTGCAGTGCAATGCTCAGAAGCTCTACTCAGAAGTAAGTCCTATTTTGTTCATGGAGAGTATTCTTAGGTTTGCAGCTTTGGTTTCTTTTCTGGACCTAGTTATAGGAAAGCATTCGCCACCCATTTTGAAAGAAGAAAGATTTCCTATTCTGTTCATGTTTTTCAAAGAGGTTTTGGAGGGCATTGGAGACATCTGCGTGACGGCATTTGGGACTCCCTTGTAATGAGCCGCTCCCTTTGTTGGCTCCTTTGTCTGAAGAGCCTTTGGTGTTATGAAACAGGGTTGCTAATTACACATGTATCTCCATGTTGGAGATGTGATCTTCCAAGGGCTGTCATGTCAGCAGTGGCTCATCTATTTCTCTTAAGGGATGCTTTTAAAAAGATGTAGCTTTGACTATTGACTTCAAGGGTTTAGGTTTTTTTTAATGCATAGACACGTGCTAGGAACGATGGTCTTTTTAAAGAAAAAAGAAAACATTCTTAATTCATTCTCTTCAGCTAAGCAAGGCCTGGTTATCCACCCAACTGTATGCTACCAACCAGCCATGTCTTGTGTGACTTGCCAATTCCATGACAACATCCCTACAGCCTTTGAGGGGGGGGGGTTTGAGGCAGGCAGCAAAAGAGAACCCCTGACACAAACTCATAGCTGTTATGTGATTTGTGGGCAAGAGGAGTAAAAAACTCCAGAAGCACAATGTTAACTACTGTTGCCTGAAAGCTAGAAAACAGCCATTTGGCCCTAT
This sequence comes from Gekko japonicus, assembly GCF_001447785.1. Taxonomy (NCBI): domain Eukaryota; kingdom Metazoa; phylum Chordata; class Lepidosauria; order Squamata; family Gekkonidae; genus Gekko; species Gekko japonicus. The sequence continues at coordinate 661,088 of NW_015172560.1, read as the reverse complement.
ACTGGTAGCCTGATTCTATAAACCATACCTGCACATTCTATTGTGTGCTGAGTGGAGGTATTCCTCCACCACCCTTCTTCCCCCTCCCCCCAGCCATGTTGTACAACACTATGGTTCAAAGGGTGAAGAACCAGCCCTGAAGAAGTCCCCAGCCCTCCCTGGATCTGGTTAGCCATGAGACATTGAAACCTGCTCCCAGCATGAGATGCCTCAAAGTGCTTGCCAAAAAATTAAATATGAACATCTGTGGCTTTTGTTTTGCCTTTTATATTCTCGAAGGGGAACTACATGTTTTGCGTCTCACTGCTCTGTTTGTTTGTTTGTTGGCTGTTGGTTCTTAAGTTTAACAATGTCATTATTGTAATTGTTTAATTGATTGCTTTCAATTATGTTGTTAGCTGCCGTGGAGACCGGCCTCAGGTAGAAAGTGGAATGCAAATATTTTCCCAATGGATCAAGAATATTTGCTTCATAATACATTACCTTAAACCTGTTGGTATCATCTAGGAATGAACAAATATTCATGTCTACAGCATTCTGGCCAACTGCTACAGTATCACCGGTGATGTGATGACATCACTTCCAGTCATGGCAGAAGTAATCTTCTTGCATTAGGAAACTATTGCCTACCCCAATTCTCCCATTTTTCTCCCAGAGCCCAGCTGAGGAGCAGCAGGAAGGGCTGGCCAGGGGCAGGAGATCTCCCCTACATGATCCAGGAACTAGCAACCCTTTCCCTGTCCCCCTACTGTCCTCACCAGACAGATCAGGGGTTGGCAGGCTGTCAGCTAACTCAGTCTCTGCCTCGCTTTTGTTTAACTCGCCAATTTCAAGCAAGTCCCTCCCCTGTCAAGCTAAGCCCATCCACATTAGTACAGTAGTTCATTGTGTCAGAATGGCCTGTATGGCTCCCTCTGAGCACCTGATTTGGGAATGGACCTATAAGAATCCATTGACCAAGCCAGTCAATCCTTTTCAGAAGGAAGGGGAAGAAAAAAGTGCCCAGTCAGGGACTTTCTGAGATGGAGAAATTTTATAGTTACCAAAGCCTGAAGGGACTAGTCCCCCCCCCCCAAAAAAAAACCAGGCCCAAACAATAGAAATAATCCAGGGTAGGGGTTTTTTTGTTTGTTTTTGTTTTACAAATGCCCATTTCATTCAGGACATTTAGCCCTGGTCCAGAACACATGAAGCTGCCTTGTACTGAATCAGTCCATTGGTCCATCAAGGTCAGTATTGTCTACTCCAGGGGTGCCCAAACTGCGGCTCGGGAGCCACATGTGGCTCTTTCACACATATTGTGCGGCTCCCGGCAGGGCAGCTGGGGAAGAGAAGGGGAGGCATACTTTTCCTTTCCCCCCCCCATCTATTTGCTTTCTCTGGTTCTCTCTCTCTCTCTTTCCACCTCTCTCTTTTTCTCTCTCAGACAAATAAATATCATTATCAATATATGTCTTTACCCCTTTTGTTTTTATTTTTGGCAGTTTCATTTAATATTAATAAAAATCAAATTTGCATATTTTAAAATTAAAAACGTGCATGTAATATTCATTCATATTTTGCGGCTCTCAAACATCTGACATTTATTCTATGTGGCTCTTACGCTGAGCAAGTTTGGCCAGCCCTGGTCTACTCAGACTGGCAGGGACTCTCCACCATCTCAAGTGGAGGTCTTTCACATCACCTAACACCTGATTCTTTTAGCTGGAGGTACCACAGATTGAACCAAACAGGTACTCTACCATTGATCCATGCCCCTCCCCAACAGAAGAGGAGAAGATGGAAACAATTTTCTGCTACTAAGAGAGGAAAGCCAGAAGAGGTGATTAAAAGGTATGTGTCTCACAATGAAATGTTTCCTCTTTTTCCAATCTCTGAGAAGAATGAGGGAAGGTAATTCCTTCAGCAACTCAGTTGTAGAACAGGAAACTGGGGCTTTTTCTACATGCCCCCAAATATAAACTGTCTTATTCTCAGAAAATCAGATCTCCTTCAGCATGCAATTCTATACACTGTTGCTTGAGAGTGAATCCTATCGGCAATAGAAGTACTTGCTTCTGATCACAGGGTTGCCAGTCCCCTGGCAGAGCCATTACATGAGTCCATAAAAGTTTCTTACCCAAAAGTAAGCAGGTTACAAGCAAGGAGACCCTTCTGAGAAGCTCTATCAGTACAACTTCACACATTTACAGGACTTTAAAACCATCTCCTAACAATAGCTAACTGTTTCATATAAGGGTTCACATTCCTGGCTAACATTATCTCATATCTTCAAACACCATAAAAGCTTATCTATACATAAAATATTTTCTTAGAATATCTAAAAAATGTTTGTTCTTGCTACTTTTTATTTCAAAGTCTATTTAAAAATAATGATTACAAGGTTCTCATAATATGAATGTCTTTTGGCGTTCAACTGATATTTCCATCCTTGAACCATATATTCACTTATGTGAAGCTGGACATTTTTGCAGTTCTCAAGCACTTCTACATCTGGGCCTAAATAAATTGTATGTTTTGATAATGGGTTAGATGGCTTCTAATACACACAACACCATATTATTATATTACAACGTTGTCTTTTTACTGATCTTCAGGCCATTCTATTCTGGGTCTCTAGACTCTGGAGAGGTCAGGTTTGTTTTGTTTATGTGTGCCGTGTCCTGTATGATTTTTTGTCAAGTCCAGCAACTGTCCCCCTACATTTGTGCCCATATCCTTGACACAGCCACCACTGCTTCTGATTTCCATTACTCCTGACTTTTTGCCGTATTGTTCTCATTTATATATTGTTTTGTAAAACCTTAAACATTCGGGCCAAAATGTACTGTGCCCAGCTTCTATATTTGTGAGAGATGTTAAAATACCTGGAGCATTAAAAGACCACTTTTTAGGATAAGCAAGTTGATTCCAAGCCACACTAATACAGCAAATCTCCTTAGAACACCCTTCTAAATTCATTGATTTCACTGTTAAACCTGCACGGTATGTACAAAGGCATGTAGCTGACGGCAGTGATGTTATCTGGTGTTTGTAATTGCAGTGGGGTTGCCAAGTGTGCGCACCGCATCCACGTTGCCCAGAAGTGACCCGGGCACGCCGGGCACGCCGCCGGCGTGCCCACGTCACTTCCGGGCGACATGCACGTTGGGGTGGAGTTCCCCCCAAGGCCCGATCCACCAGTGGCGGGGAACAGGCCTCTGGGGCGGGGGTTTCCCCACCCCCCGGGGGGACTTAGCAAGCCAAAATTGCAGGTATGGAAATCTGGAAGTAAAAAAATATATGAATGTTCTATTCAACTTCAATTTTATATTTTTCTTATCAACTTACTTTTAGGCATAACTAAGTGCAATGCTAGTGGTCTTCCAGTAGTTACAATGTTCTGTAGTTCCTTGGGTGGACCACCAGAGACTAAACCTTTTGTCCTCCACAGAATGGCCTACATATTTTCTTATTCCATGCATAAAACACAACATCTTGAGTCTCATGACTGCATTTGGAGGGTTGCTGAAGTTTATTAGGAAGTTTGGTGAATCTGACTTTCATTTTACCAACTCATAACATCAGCTTTGTGAAAGTGGTTTGCTAATTGCTATCCTTTATCTGCCTTTTTAAATGTTTAAGCCCTCAAAACAGATAACAATGTATCTCTCTTGAGCATATTTTTGTAGTTGCTAGAAAGAGAGATTTCTGAGTTTATCACCAATTAGTTCATCAAATGCCAGTCAGAAGCTGCCGTGCTCCGAGGGAAATGTGGGTGTTAATTGGAATATCCTGTAATTACCCTCATTCAGATGTTTCTAGTCAGCCTCTGTTCCTGGTTCCTGCTTTGCTCTGCTTCTGTGTTGCCCCCCCCCCCTTGAACCCTTCTAGCAGGTCAAAGTTTTGGAGTAAAAGGTTCTTGTTACTTATCTCATTCCTATTCAAGCTCATTACCATGTGAGTTGAATAAATATTTCAGTCACTTGTCATTTGCTAGTTAATAAGTATAATTATGTCGCTTTCATTTATCTTATAATTAAGTTTTCTGCATTTTGTTTTGTTGTAACTTTGCTATCTGTTCTGACTTTTATTTAGTGGTGTTATTCTGTAGTGTTGTAGGAAGGATTTCTTAACTATTGATCCTATGGTTCCACTTCCCACTATAGGGGGCCTGATCTAGGATTAGGGCTGCCAAATCCCCCCGGGGGGGCGGAAAACCCCCCGCCCCAGAGGCCCGTTCCCCTATGCCAGGGAATCGGGCCCCGGGGGGAACCCCGCCCCAGCATGCACGTCACAGGGAAGTGACGTTATGATGCTGGGCACGCTGGGGGCGGGGCCATGGCCATACAAGGGAAAACTCTATGGTTTTCCCTTGTATGGCTGTGGCCCCACCCCCAGCGTGCCCGGCATCATGATGTCACTTCCCTGTGACGTGCATGCAGTGCACATGTGCTTCGCGCACACGCGTATGCACCGGGAGCCGCATAGGAGTCCCCCGCCGGCAAGGTAAGTAACATTTGGCAACCCTATCTAGGATGTCAGTAATTTCTTTCAGGGTTGAATGTTCAGACATTTTTTAATTAAAATCTTAGATATAGTTGTTGACAAAGAAGTTTTTTTTTCTCCCTCTCCCAAAATACTAGAACCCAAGGGCATCCAATGAAAATGATGGGCAGTAGGTTCAGGATAGACAAAAGAAAATACTACTTTACACAAAAAGTGATTAAAATGTGGAATTCACTGCCAGAGGATGTTGTGATGGCCACAGGAATAAACAGCTTTAAAAGGGGATTAGGTAGATTCATAGAGGACAAGTCTATCAGTGGCTAGCCACGGTGGCTGAGGGGAGCCTCCACATTCAGAGGCTCTAACCAGAGCCAGGAAGGCCTCAGCCTCTATGCCCTGTTGTTGGCCATCCAGAGGAACTGGTTGGCCACTGTGTGAGACAGGATGCTAGACTGGATGGACCATTGGTCTGATCCAGCAGGGCTCTTCTTATGTTCTTAATTTAATTCACATATGGACACATACAGCAAAATATACACTAGTAATATTAGTTCCTTTTCAACTTGAAAAGTTCTAAAACAAACATATGGAATGAAAGTATTCATCATGCCGGCCACATGACCACAGAAACGTCTTCAGACAGTGCTGGCTCTTCAGCTTGGAAATGAAGATGAGCACCGCAACCCTAGAGTCGGATTCGACTGGCTTTTCGAGCAAGGGAAACCTTTACTTTTGCCTTAACAAGGTATAGGCAGAATCCACACTCTGTGTAGGAATTCTGTTATACTTGAGGAGGCCAAAAAAATTGAACAAAAATATCCTATTTCCTCCTAGTAAGAAGTTAATCGCATAGGGTCTACCTACCATTTTACTGCGTGTTCCCTAAGTGCAGGGCTTGGGGGGGGGGGGATGCACCAGAACAGAGTTCCAAAACCTCTTCAACAAAATTCTTTTAAAAATGTTTACAAGTTTCAGTGTACAGATTGAAAACTTCATTTCCCTCTTGAGAGTTCCAGCACCTCTCCCCCCAAAAAAACCCCACCCCTGCCTAAGTGGATATATCTAAAAATGGACAATAACAGTTGCTGATATCGTACACATCTAGCAGAATCAGAGGGCCAGACTAGACGATATGTTGCCCTTAGAGATACTACCACCATTTTTACTGCTGGAATTCCTTCACCTTACAAACCTGGCCCTGCTTGGGACTGTGGCGCATGGGTGGGGGATGGGCTGCTATCTCAGCGCTGTTTTAAGATCCCCCTACAGGAGCATCTGGGCTCTTTAAAATGATGCTGAGGGGGGAGATAGGAGCCTGTCCTCCCACTCTGTAGTCCTGAATAGGCCCAGGCCCCCATGGAGTCTGTAAAGTGAGGGGATTCTAGCAGTAAAATGGCAGTGGCAGCTACAGGGAGTCCTCAGGGACTCTGTATCATCTAGTTTGGGCTCCAGAATGACTTCAGAGATTGTCACAAGTGCAACTATACACTTTGGTGCTACCCTGCAGCTGTAAGCCTTGAACTGGGAGTCTTACCTAGGCAAGGGTCATAAGCCCCGGGCACACAGTTCTCGTGTGGCGTCTTTTGGGTGTTACAGCATCAGTGTAACATCTAGAAGTGCAAGGTATAAAAATAATATTAAAAATTATAGTGCTTTTGATGTTCAAAGCAGGGCCTTTTTATGTATAACCAGAAATAAAATTGGTGGTTCCACAAGAAAAAAGAAGAAGTGTACTTCAAAAATTCATGACATGCAGAAGTTGTATTATGTTAGCTTAACATGACACTCTCCTTCATTAGTGTTATCAGATTGCCAGTTATGAGAATTTTCTGTCATTCTGCGTAGGTGTCTAACAGTACAACTCTAAACACACTTAAACCCGCCTGACTGTATTCACTACAATGTGTTAGAAAGCGGTGACTCTGTTTTGGATTGTGCTGAAGATGTCATGATGTGTGATTCCAAGGAGCAAAACATGTGCCTACACCCAAGGAAAATGCACAGGTGTGTTGTAGTGGTCACGCAAATTGCAGTCACATATCACTGTGAAGTTCCATTTCTTATTTTTAAAAGGCTTGGTTCACAGCATTTCACAGGCATTAACTTGCAATGGTCTTTACACCAAACCTGTAAGGCAGGGGAGGATGTTTACCCTTTTTCAAATAGATGGAGGACTTAAACAGAATAGCTTGACTAAAGCCACCTAGTGATTTTGTGGCAAGAGCTGAACCAGTCACCTCCTATATCCTCTTAGCTTCCATGTAGGTAGTAGTGCTTGTGGTGACATCCAAAGCCACTCTGAACAAACAGCAGAGAAGTGTTTGCTCAGGGATGAATTCAGACTGCTAAATAATATACTGTCACACTCCAACCTCATAATTGGTTTTATTTTTTAAACAAATAAACAAAAATAAATAATTTATGATATAGAAACTTTCAGATCCAGTTAAAAGCTGCATAAGGCATAGTCTCTTCCCGGAATGTACTGTTCAAAACATTGACCACCTTTCCACAAATCGATTAGGAACCTTACTTAGTACTTCATTGGACCCTACAGAGTAGGTTAATTTTGTCATTAGCATGATTTTTCCAAATATTCTAATACCACTCTGATAGAAGCTGGTCCAGGCTTCCCACACACACACATGCTGCAGCCCCCACCCCACTCGCTAGAAGACCCTATAAAGGGTCTTTTTGCTAGCTGTCATAGGCAGCAGCTAGAAAGGTTCTCTAATGGCTGCCACCACTCTGGTATGGGTCTCCTTGGGAAGGCCCAGAGCACCAACCCTATCCCCTTTATACTATACTTTTCCAGTAGGTTTCCCCTTTACTCATGACCAAATGAGGTGTGAGGACCCAGGCAGAGTAACAAACTATTTTTATTAAAACATTCCCAAATCCTCCTGCTGGAGCAAGGAGGGGACCTGGCAACCCTAGTCAAGCTCCTTTCCAGGGCTGTTTTGGCCTTTGAGGGAGGACTCATTGGGGCCAAGCCTACAGCAATCACTGGGTGACTCATTCCCACATAAGAACATAAGAGACGCCAATGTTGGATCAGGCCAAAGGCCCATCCAGTCCAACACCTTGTGTCACACAGTGGCCAGAAATACCAGGTGCCATCAGGAGGTCCACCAGTGGGGCCTTGCATGACTTGCATGACTCACCCAGGCCCAGCTGCTTCCTGTTGATGAACAGAAGCCACTCACAAAAGCCAGTGTAGGGTAGTAGCTATGGTTTCAGGATAGAATCTGGGAGACTCAGGTTCAAATCCCCACCCTGCCATGGACGACCTTAGGCCATTTACATATGGTCTGGGGCCTGTCTACCTGCGGGACCGCCTTTCCCTGTATGTTCCCCCAAGAGCACTGAGATCTGAGTCACAGGATCAATTAGTCCCCCCTGGCCATAGGGACGCCAAATTAACATCTACTAGAACTAGGGCGTTCTCCTTGGCAGCACCAATATTATGGAACCAGCTCCCCCATGAGATCCGCGCCCTCCAAGATCTCCGCCAGTTCCGGAGAGCGGTGAAGACGGAGTTATTCCGCCAAGCATTCAACAACCCAGATTGAGTATGTAAGCACTTTATAGTCGCTGCCTTGAGTATGTTATAATGCGGGTAAATTGTGATTTTAATGTACTGTATAGATTGTTTTAGAGGTATTGTTTTATTGCTTTTATTGTTGTAAGCCGCCTTGAGCCACTTCGGCGGGAGGGCGGGATAAAAATCAAATAAATAAATAAATATTCTTAGACTAACCTACTCCACCAGCTCATTGCAAGAATAAAATGGACAAGAGGAGAATGATTTAAGCTCCTTTGTGTCCCCATTGTGGAGTAAAGCAATGTATAAATGAAGTAAATAAATAATATATAATAATTATAGTAAAGGTAAAGGTTTCCCTTGCTCGAAAGCCAGTTGAATCCAACTCTAGGGTGCGGTGCTCATCTCCGTTTCCAAGCTGAAGAGCCAGCGGTGTCTGAAGACATTTCTGTGGTCATGTGACCAGCATGACTAGATGTCAAGGTGCACGGAATGTTGTTACCTTCCCAACGAAGCAGTTCCTATTTATCTACTTGCAATTTCTTGCTTTCAAACGGCTAGGTTGGCAGGAGCTGGGACAAGAGACAGGAGCTCACTCCATCATGCGGCACTCAGGTCTCGAACTGCTGAACTACCAACCTTCCGATCTGCAGTTCAGCATCTTAACCACTGAGCCACCGCAGCCAAATAATAATTATAGCTGAAGATAAAAGGTTGGTTGATAGATGCGAAGGGGAGAAGGAAGCAGGGAAAGGTGAGAATATGAGGGTTGCCAGGAGAGTGGAAAGAGGAAATATGGGGTGGGGGGTTTCCAGGGGAAGGTGAGGTGTCCCCCACAAATCCTTGAAGGCTCCCCATCACATACTTGTGCCTGACAGCTGGAACTGTACAACTGGGCCATATATTTCCTGGGGAGATGCAGCTCCAGAGAGGGAAGGAAGGAAAGTTGAAGCCAGGAGGGCAGGTAGACTGGTTGGTGGGTGTGAATGAGAGACAGAAGCAGGAAAGGGGGCTATGCAGGAAATAGTTGGGAGGGAAAAATAAGATCCTCCCCCTGCAAGTCCTTGCTGGTACCCTGCTTGTCAGATTCTAAAACTCTGTGTTAACCTCAGGATTTTATACATCATGAAATAGGCATTGGGCCAGTCTGGCTGATTCTGTACCTGAAAAATGACAGCTGGCAGCGTTCTGTTTCACTTATTTCTTCACTGCAACCCAGCTATCAATCTAGCCTTTCATTACTGTCATCTCAGATCACAGCCACCCCACAAAAACTGTGGCACTTAGCAAATGGGAGACATCTCCTCAACCAAGACCAGTAATGTTTAAAATTGTTCTTTGGTCAGCCATACAAAATTAAAAACCATCAAGCATTTCACACTAAAATTTATACTTGTAGATGTTTGTCTGGTTTAATATAATGCAATATCATTGCTGTTGCCCATTATTCATAACCTAATGTAAAAATAGCCAATCTTTAGCAAGATAAATTTAAACATGCTTTAAAAGAAAAAAAAAACCTTTATAGTTACAGTACATATTCAAGGCACAATTTCATATATTAATAGAATTATTCATACAGCTTATATGAATGAGGTATCCATGAATTCTTAGTTAAGGGTCATTTTTCTATTTTCGAGTAAGTGGCCAGTGGGCTGGGGGTAAGTGGCCTGGCACCACCATGAGAATTCGGGGCATGGTCATGCATGCCACAGTGCCCTGGTGCACAGTGCAATTTCTGGTGAAAAAAACTGAAGTGACATCATGAAGTTGGGGGTGATGCTTTAAGATTTGCCATAGAGTTTCAGCGAATCCTAGAATGTCACCCCCAACATAATGACATCACTTCTGTTTTCACCAGAAGTGATGTCATGTGCTGGTGTGATGCTGGCACACCTGCCCTTCCCCTCATTTCCCCCTGCTGGCCTTTGAAGCTCCAGTGGGAAGGAATAGCTGAGAAGTCTTCCACCATTTTGGGAGACCTGGCAAACCTACCTGCAGGCAGGCCATGAAATACCCATAGGCCATTGTAGGCAAGGCTGGAATACTTGAGAGAAAAATCATGCAACTTCTGCCTCATGCACCTCAGCAAGGCAATCAATGCTTTCATAAACTGAGATTTCCTCCTGTTGGGTTGACAGATGGGGTAAGGGGAAACCATGATCAAGTAGTTGTGATCTGGGCTGAAGAGCACAGAAGCAGATTTACCCACGTTTACTCTAGAATAGGCTTTCATGAGTCAAAGTCAGAGTCTTTATTAATACAGTCAGAGACCAACACTGACTTCCAGAAAGCTTTTGATAAAGTTCCTCATCAAAGGCTCCTAAGTAAGCTCAAAAATCATGGGATAGAAGGACAAGTCCTTTTATGGATCAAAAACTGGCTAATTCATAGAAAACAGAGAGTGAGTATAAATGGGCAATTTTCTCAGTGGAGGGTGGTAAGCAGTGGGGTACCGCAGGGATCAGTACTTGGTCCACTGCTTTTTAACTTGTTCATTAATGATTTGGAGATGGGAGTAAGCAGTGAAGTGGCTAAATTTGCGGATGATACAAAGTTGTTCAGGGTGGTGAAAACCAGTGAGGATTGTGAGGCACTCCAAAGGGATCTGTCAAGGATGGGTGAGTGGGCGTCAACATGGCAAATGGGGTTCAATGTGGCCAAGTGCAAGGTGATGTGCATTGGAGCCAAAAATCCTAAATATAAATACACATTGATGGGGTCTGAACTGGCAGAGACTGAGCAAGAGAGAGATCTTGGAGTTTTAGTGGATAACTCACTGAAAATGTCGAGACAGTGTGTGACTGCAATAAAGAAGGCCACTGCTATGCTGGGGATTATTAGGAAGGGTAGTGAAAACAGATCAGCCAATATAATAATGCCCCTATATAAATCAATGGTGAGACCTCATTTGGAATACTGTGTGCAGTTCTGGGCACCACACCTTAAAAAGGATATTATAGCTTTGGAAAAAGTGCAGAAAAGGGCAACTAGGATGATAAAAGGGTTGGAACACTTTCCCGATGAGGAAAGGTTAAAGCGCTTAGGGCTCTTTAGCTTGGAGAAAAGACGACTGAGGGGTGACATGATCGAGGTTTATAAGATTATGCATGGGAAAGAGCAGGTAGAGAAAGAGGTACTTTTCTCCCTTTCTCACAATACAAGAACTCGTGGGCACTCCATGAAACTGCAGAGCGGTCGGGTTAGAACGGATAAAAGGAAGTACTTCTTCACCCAAAGAGTGATTAACACTTGGAATTCACTGCCACAGGAAGTGGTGGCGGCTACAAGCATGGACGGCTTCAAAAGGGAATTAGATAAGCATATGGAGCAGAGGTCCATCAGTGGATATTAGCCACAAGGTAGTAGCTAGGGGCTCTGGGGCAAGTGATGCTCTGTCTTCTTGGTGCTTGGAGGGGGTCAACAGTGGGAGGGCTTCTAATGTCCTGGCCCCACTGGTGGACCTCCTGATGGCACTGGTATTTCTGGCCACTGTGTGACACAGAGTGTTGGACTGGATGGGCCTTTGGCCTGATCCAACATTGGCATCTCTTATGTTCTTATGTTCTTAACACAAGTCTTAGCAAAATTCCCAGCCCCCGCAGTGAATAAGAGAAAAATTAAAATTATCTCCCACACATAATAATTCAAAGGGAAATACATGAGCCCCACCTACAAAAGATAGAGGACTTACCTAAATGGCCCCCGGTATCCAGAGGAGAGGTTAAACAATCTGGTGCAGATAGTATTCCTCCAGAGCTCCTGAGAAGCAGCATAAGAGTGGTGAGCTCCACTTTTGGCATCGCTTTTTACTTACATTGACACTTCTAGCCATATTATCCCTAAAGGCTGGGGTCTGGTGATTATAGTTCCATTTTTAAGAGGGGGAGGAGGGATGATCCTGCTAATTATAGGCCAATTAGCCTGCTCAGCATTACTATCAAACTTAACGCCAGACATCTACTGACTTTCATGAGTCAGATCTCACTTCTTTAGATGCATATGAAAATGAAAATTTTACAGTAACATTTATAACCAAAATCATAGGGTTGGAAAAAAGGATGAGGGGAGAGGAGGAGCCATGGCAGAGACAGACCTATTGTAAATACTTCAGGTGAGTCATCTGTATAAGGAATCGGAACAGACGTGGTTGTTGCAATTAATTAATATTGTGAGAGGTAACAGGTTCTAGTTTTCCATGAAGTTCAGTTACAGAAAGATAAACTGTGGCCCCGGTCACATGGAGCAGTAGGCACGCTAGAGAGATGGAAGATAGGCGGATTTTCCGGGCGCGATCTCACTGCCACATCTGGGAAGTGTAGAGCTCCCGTGGCGCACCCGAGGCTTCCCGCCAAAGATGCAGGGTAAAAAACTAGTACCTCGGAGGTACTAGTTTCCGGAAACCACGGGGCAAGGGCGGGCATCTGATCGCGTTTCCGGTGGTAGTTCCAGCACCCGCCCATGTCCCCTCGCAAAAAGGTTTTTTTCCCCCAAGTCTCCACGGATGCGCACAAGCACCCAATAGAGCATGCACACATTTCAGGGTTTTTTAAAAAAACCCACAACCCTGTTTGCCGCGCCGCTCCGCTTCTCTTTGCCGCGTTGTGTGATCGGTACCTCCCCCCTAACCACGGGAGCTCGACGGGACCTCAACCTGATGCCTGATTGTGCAGTCGCGCGTTAGTTTGCTCCGGGGCAAACAGCCACGTCCCCCCCCTGCATTTTCCTGCCCGTGTGGCCAAGGCCCAAGTTAAGAAAGAGAAAGTAGGTCTATGAACAAGGTTCTGTTTGGAGAATCTGTTTCATAGTTCCAACTTATTTTGGAAAGTAAATAGCAAAACAGCCTGCTGCAAGGACGAAGCTTAAGAAAAAGGAATACAGTAGGGTGCAGCATAATAGTATGATTATAACATAATCCAAAGCGCCAATTAACAACTCTAGAGGGTGGGTTTGTTGGAATATTACCAACTATAGTAAGACAGGAAACCCAAGTCTCTTTTTAAGCTGGGTTGGGATGTGGTATTCAATGTCTTGAAGAGCTCTAATTCCATACTTTCACATTGAATTTTTCTTTTACCTTTTTTTTTGGGGGGGGGGGGTTTGGGGGGATTAGGAGAACAGTGAATTTAAGACCTACAATAGTGTGTGCAGGGAGATTTAAATTTCCCACCGCCAGTTTCTGAATATTGCTATTTTGGGTGTCAGATTTGTGTCATTTATTTTATTTAAAACATTGTTATGCTGCCTTTTCAACCAAATAGGGTCTCCAAAATAGCAAACACGAAAGTGTTAAAACATTTTCTATCATGCTGGAACTGGCCTGTTTGTCTAGTGCAGATAGTAAAAAGGTACTGTTGGCACATGATGGCATATATTAAGCTGGATGATGAGTGAGTAGATGAGCCCAAGATGGTAGACTTGATATTAAAATATTATCCTGTGATTGCCTGAGGAAACAGTTGACATCTTGGCCTGTTGTAAGGTTTGGTCCCTGGGATGGTGTTTCTGCTGTGTCTGTCAGTGAGAAGCTGTTTGAGATTTGGAGGCTGTCTGTAAATAAGAAGAGGCATCCGCCAAGGCCTGTGAAAGAGAAATAGCCTTATGCAGGAGAGGCTGCCGGTCATTGATGATGCACTGAACTGGTCTGAGCTGCGAGCTATAAGTGACCACCAGTGGTATTCAGTTATTATCTGCTTTGGGTTTGTCTTGTAGCAGATTTTTTTCTGGCTACCCATCTGGCTTTGTCAATCTGTTTCTTTACTTCATTAGGTGGGTACTGGAAACCAGAGAATGCCTGTTGTAAATCCTCCAAGTTTAGAGTCCTCCAGTTGAGGGTCGAGAGAGTCAAATGAACATTGAGTCAGCCAGGCAAAATGGGCAGTACAGGCAAGCAGTATCTCTTTTTAAAAATTGATATTGAATATTTTTTCAACATACAGCTCACCTGATTGCTGTGGGAAGGAGATGGAGGGAAAAGTCCAGTAATGTGCATGTGCAAAGTCTTTTTGATCCAAATGTTCAAAAAACAAGCCTATTTGCAGCTCAAGAATCTTGCTTCCAGTTTGCAATCCAAACAGCAGCATGACCAAGCTTCCCCCCATATTGTGATCTCTGATGTTGCTTTCCAGTTTTAAATCCCCAAACATCAGGAGACTGTTCTGCATACTGTCCAACTTGGCAATTACTGTACACTGGATTACAACAGCATGCAAACTTTAATTCTTTGGAAAGATTGCCCACTCCAGCAGCTAAATGCGGAGGACAAGTGGAAATGGAAAAGCAATCATTGTGATGTCCTTGAAGCTTCTGTACCTAAGAGCCCTGCTTCACAAGATGAAAGCTTTCGATCCTGTATATGGTGTTGCACATAAGAGCACTCTCTATTAGCATTCCTCTGAGCCACCAATTAATGTGTTGATATCAGGTCAGAATGGAGAAAAAGTGGTGTAAGCACTGAATCAACATATTTGCTGAATCAATGCTAACACAGAAACAGCAATATTTGTTTCTACAGTTCTT
>NW_015172560.1:634366-646498 GCF_001447785.1 Gekko japonicus | reverse complement strand
ATACTGCTTTTCTCTCTTGCACCATCACACCACCTTTTCTGGCCATCTTTCCTTCCACACCAACTCTACTGCTGCCACTGCCTCACTTGCTTGCTTGCTCAGCTGCCTGCGGTGCCGCCACAAACTCCTGCTTTCTCTGCTGCTTTAGTGCTGCTTCACTCACTTACTCACTCATGTCACTGCCTCCCTGGCTGCCTCCCCTGCTGCCCACCTCACATGCCCTCTCTGCTATCTTTTCCTGCCTTTGTTGTCTGTTTATAGGGTTGTTAAGTAACTCTCAAAATGCTGGCAAAGACCCTGCAACATAGTGTGGCAGGATCTCATTTTCCCCTCTGTACGTTTGGGTTTGGATGATTTTTCAAAGTCCTTTTTGTTATTCTTGGATTCTTCTACAAATATAGGGGTTCCACCAGGTTTGTAGAAAAATCCTTCCTGTTTGAACATGGCTCCATTATGCAGATTTATTGATCTCCACTCTGGAACTATTGTTCAGAGCTAGCTATATTCCTATGTATAACAAAATATTTTAAACACATTTATAAAACAATAAATATAAATATTGGTGTGAATCTAGAGAGCCGTTTTTATGAGTGGAATGTATTTTTGTTCATGCAGGGTTGGAGCTCTTTCTGATTTCTGCCGATTTTCCCAGTGCAGCCCCCCAATAGGACCCCAGACCCTCAGGATTGCCTTTTCTACAAGAGATGCAGCAAAAAGGAGGAGATGAGAAATCCCCATTGGTTTTTACATGGCTTCAAAGGCATAGTGAACAAATTAAGGAAGGATTAATTACAGTACCTGTTAACCATAACAACTAAAATGAATCTCCAGGTTCAAAAGCAGCATATCTCTGAGTTCCAATTGCTAGAGGAGGAGGAGGAGAGGAGGTCTTTGTGGCCTGCTTATGGGTTTTCTGCAGGCACCTGGCTGCCCATTTTTGGCAACAAATTGCTTGACTAAGTGGAGTTGGTCTAAGCCAGCAAGGCTCTTATATTATTAAAATATCTGCTGCTGGCCCATACTAAACCTATGTTGTCAGATACAACTGTTCGTAAAATGCTTGCCCTCAGACTGCTATAAAGCTGGAAGTAAGACACAAAAGCCCTTTTAGGGCTGGGGAAGTTAAGGACAAGGTTATTCAGTGAGTTCCATAAGAACCCACTTGCACAAAAAGTCTGAGGAATTAGTACTGATTTGAATTGTGTTTCTCTTGGCCATCAATAGCTTCAGGAGAGTGTAATAATGCATTTACTGATTTCTTTGCAAAACCATCAATGTGTACGGAAATTCACATAGCTAATCTAAAAGGCTATCAGTAAGAAGTCAGACAGGTGGAAAGGCAGATGTGTGTGTGTGTGTGTGTGAAAGAAAAACTTAGTTGATGGAGAATGAGGAAATAAGAGACACCGGTTAAATTCAATTGTCCTAAGCTAGCAAATATAAATTTGATATATGTCCAGCTTAGGATAGTGAGAAGATAAATTATTTTCTTACATACTTACAACCTTTCTCAGTATGATTTTCAACTTACACTTTTCAAGTTGCAAATTTTTGGGGAAATTTTCAATTAGCTTATATATTTACTAGGAATAAGGCCCATTGTGGAAATAAATTCAACGAGCTCTAGAAAGAGGCTCTGGATGGGTGCCCTGGCCTTGGGCACTCATTGTCAATTTGCTGTGGTGACCTTAGCAGGGTATAACGGCACAGAGCTTACCATTTTCTCCAGGGGAACTGATCTCTGCCATCTGAAGAGCAGTTATAATTCTGAGTGATCTCCAGCCCTCCCCTTGAAATTGGCAACAATGGTTCCCCAGGAGGAAATGGCTTGTTTGGAGGGTAATGGCATTGTACCTGTCTGGGAGGTAGCAACCCTATCTCCTTTCCAGTCAACCATCATTATCTACCCCTCTGACTTCAGCTTTCCATAGACCCCCATGCCTGGAGCCTCTACCTAGGAAAAGCACAGTCTTTCTCCTCCTCAGTGGAGACCCAACTAGAATGGAAGTGACCTCAACAGGGTATAATGACTCAGAGTCCACCCTGCAAAGCAGCCATTTTCTCCACGGGAACTGATCTCTGATGTCTGGAGAGCAATTTTAATTCTGAGTGATCTCCAGCCCTCCCCTGGAGATTGGTAGCAATGGCCCCCCAGGAGGAAATGGCTGGTTTGGAGAGTGGAGTCTATGGCAGTGTATCTGTCTGAGGTCCCACCCCTCCTCAAACCCCACCTTCTCCAGGCTCCACCACTCAAATCTCCAGGAATTTCCCAACCTGGAGTTGGCAACCCTATCTCCTTCCCAGACAACCAGCAACCTACTGTTATCTTCACCTGATCTCTACTATCTGGAGAGCAGTTTTAATTCTGAGTGATATCCAGCCCTCTCCTGGAGATTGGCAAGTAATGGTTCCCCAGGAGGAAAAGTACAGTTTTTCTCTGCAGTGGAGATCAAAGCAGCTTACATCATTCTCCTCTCCCCCTTTTGATCTGCACAACAACTCTGTGAGGTAGGTTAGGCTGAAAGTCTGTGACTGGTCTGAAATCACCCACTCAACTTCCACAGCAAGAACCTGGGTCTAGCAGACCTTGCTCTGAAGCGCTAACTGCTATGTCTAGGGTAGCCAACCTCCAGGTGGAGCCTGAAGATTGCTTGGTATCACAACTGAACTCCAGACAACAGATCTTTCCCCCCCTGGAGAAAATAACTGCTTTGGAGGGTGGGCTGTATGGCATTCTATTCAGCCGAGGCCTCTCCCCTCCCCAAACTCTGGCTTCTTTAGACTCTACCACAGAATATCCAGGAATTTTCCAACCTGGAGCTGGCAACCCTAGTCAGGACTGGCCTCGATGGTTTGCCTTTTTACTGACAGAACCAAACTTGGTTGCCTAGCAACAGCCACTGAGGGAAAAGTTAGTCCCACAGGAGCCAAGAAGGAGACGTTTCTTTGTCAGGAGAGACAACTGTTTTGTGAGGGAAGAATGTCCAGGCTGGCAGTGGGTGGGGGAGAGGAGCAGACCTAGCACCTAGCCAATGGCACGCAAGCAGTCTTGAGTAGTCGTTGATGGGCCAATGGCTGATGGAGCACACTGCACAGCCAATAGGAGAGCTGGAAATGGCCAATACATAAGGGAATGATATATATATAGGATTCATTTGATTTATACCCCGCCCTCCCCACCAAGGCAGGCTCAGGGCGTCATTCTAGCATTCTAATTTGCATTTGTACCTTTGAGGACTGGGGACACCATCTACTGATCACTCATCCATTTAATACAATGGGGCTGTTGTTGTTGTTGTTGTTTTGCTTTCTATATGTGATGGAAATGGAACAGTGTTGGATTATTTTTCATCACAAGTCTATTATGTAGGGGAGAAAATGTGGAAAATGCCCATGTAGCCTACATTCAAGAGGAGAATTATTGGCTGGCCAAGACCAGCCTGTTAATATACTGATAATCTTTAGATAATAATGGCAGTAGATTCTCCTACAGGATCTTTGGGTCCAGAACACTGGGCTACCCAGTGTCTCATACATGCATGCACCGTGGATCCAGGAAACAGGTAACCATAACAAAACTATCATTTTGTAGGGTTGTCAATTTTTAAACTGGTCCCTCTAACTTCACCCTTCATATCAGTTTGATCTGCAACAAATACCAGATTATGTTCTTTACCTTCATGCTATGAAAAGTCTTAACTACCCATTTCTATACATTAAGCCTATGAAGCAAGACATTTTTCTCCAAGCCAGTTGGCAAACCCACCTTCCAGATTTTATTAGGAAATATGTAACTTCATGTTATGGAAGAAGATTGGGATATAAATAAAAATTTAATAATTATGGCTAAAATACGTGGCAATTCTGAAAGACCAGGTTCAAAAATGTATGAGTTGGGATGTTGCAGTCTCATAACACATTTTGGAAAATGTCAAATTCAGAGATATTATAATGACAACTCTTTGAATGACTGAAATGACACTGATGTGTCTGTTCCTAGAGAGAATATGGACTGGAGTTTGGAAGAATACTGATTTGGAAAGAACACTAAGGTTTCTGTGATGAAAAGGGAACAGTACTGGGAAGAGTAGCAGTTATTTTAATACCAGATTGCTGGTTAATGTTTTAATGTATTGAAATTACTAAATTGTAAAATTGGCATATTTGCTAAAGGTATATAGTGCTATAACCTACATCAGTTAATCTTCCCTGCAAGTGACCGCTAACAAGAATCCTACTATGGTTACTGGTGTTTTGAACAGGTCCACCCTAGTGCCAAATTTAGCTACCACTGGCTTTGTTTATCCTCATCTGCACATAAAATAGGTGTGAGAAGTGTTAAGCCTCACCTCCCTCTCTTCACATGCCATTCCATTAACTAACAGCTCTGTTTATACTGGAGCGCCAACAGACAGGGCACAGAGGCGAAGGTTTTTTGCTAACGTTGCCTACCAGGACTGGTATCCAGATGTTTACTGTCTAAAGGGAGATTGTCTTTAGTCACCATTAATAGTGTCCATTGATGGACATATCCTCAGTTTAATTTTTAATTACTTTTTGCTTTTATGGTCCTTTGCCTACAGCAACCTGAAACCTGAATCTTGTTTGCTTGCCGGAAAATCCACCATATGCCAGCATATGCTTAATATCATGGCTGGAAGGATTTGCTTAAAATCTTACTCCCCCCTCCCGTTTTGTAACATTTGGCCTGAGGAAAAGTTCAGTGGAGTTCAAAACCTTGCTCATTGTCATGCATCACTGGATTGGTCCTAAAAAAGCTATTACATGAATGGTGTTTTCTGATCCCTCAGAGCTTGTGATGTTGCAGCTGCTTCTCCTAATGATCAGTTTATCAGGGAACCCAAAGCTTAGCAGCTGCTGGTTCATTCTCACTCTCTCACTTATGTTCTTACACCAAGAAAACTGCAGCCCTTGCTCTAGATTCTCTAAGTTCATCTCCAACTCGCCACAAAAGCCTGCTGCAGAAAACAGGACAGTTCTCAATAGCTTTGCCTTCTCTTTTCTGATCAGGTGCTTCATATGAGGTAGCAAATGGTTCACCAAGAGCCAATAGTGCTCTGTTTTGTGCCTTGCTTAAAATTGGGACTGGCACAAAGCAGTACCTTTGTGTACTTCCCAGTGGCAGGCTGGGAAGTAAGTTCTTTCAAGGCAGTCCACTCACCAGCACTGTAGCACCATCCCAGAATACCCGTGGGAGACTTCTTGCTTGAAAGCTTTCACAGGGCAAAAAACCTCCCTATGTGGGCAGCTAAAACATTAGGGAGAGGATAAACTTGAACTTCTTAAAAATTGTCTTTTTCTAGGTTTGGAGGTTTCCAAAATGACAGAATGACAGCTTCGGTGCGCAAACTCATCACGTTATCACCTGTAATGAACTCGAGACCATTTCACAAGCAGCTCTTGCATTGCAGTTGTTGAATGCGACAACGAGGACAACATTGCCTGTGAATCTTATCCTAGCTTAAACAAGTATATATTTCTGAGCAGACAAAAGAAGAGTTTCCTTAGCAACCAGCCTTGCAGAATACATCCCACACACCTACTCAGGTTTAAAGTTCAGATTCATTCTGATGCCGTCGAAGCAATGCTGAGTGTAAGCATAAACCTAAGTATCAAAACACTGTAATTATTTCTCGTAAAATGTTTGCCCTATCAGTGATGTAATATGGGCAAAAGTGTTCAGGCACTTGACTTCCAAGACGCGGAGTCACCAAAACAGGGTCAGAGTCACCAAAACACTACAGGACTGTTCTGCCACCACAGCTCTAAACAAACTGAAGCTCCTTAGGCTTTGAGCTAGCCATAAGCTCTTGCCAACTGGATATTTTTAAATCGGAGCTTCTGTTCTATCTTTATCAAAAACATGTCATTTGGCAGCAAACCCTTTAGAGCAAAGGAATATAAATATGCTGCAAAATGAATTTAAACTCTTGGAAATGGTCACTGCAGTTGAAGGTTTTTTCAGATGTTATTTCAATGCATGGTGATTGGGCAGGATCCCATTTCCCCACTCGGGTCCTCCACAATACGGATGCGTGCTTGCAAATAACTGGGTTTTTCTTTTTGGATTCAGATTTTGGTAAGCATATCCATACTGGTGTTCAAGATTATTCAGGTCCCCAGTACCATTTTGGAATTCGGATTCGAGATTATTATTATTTTTAGAATTCCAAAAATTATTATTATTTTTAGAATTCCAAAAATTATTATTATTTTTAGAATTCCAAAATGCTTTGGGTCCATTATTCCCTATGAAAGACTCTGTCCAGAGGGTTGAGTGTCTGTTTTGCAAGAAAATGACACCAAAATTGCAGGGAACATAGTCCTGCCTGTCCACTGAATATCTCTTCACCCTCCCAGCTTTCAAATAAATAGGATAAGAGACCCTGTGCAATCTAGGATGGTCCCCTACATACCCTCCAAGTTATGTGCAGATTGGACTTGGGGGGTCCAAGTTATGGCCCCCCCAAAGAAGGTGCCCCCGGAAAGGGCTTTTGGGGAGATGTCAGGCGCGGCTTCAGGAGTGTATAGAATGGACCCTGTGCAAGCTAAACAGACTAAATGCACTGGCAACCTCACCCTGCTGCCCACTCCTCTACAATCTCTCAGTGTGGGGGGCAGATTATATCCCAATTACCGACTCCCTAAAATGGTCTCTCATGTTTATACCCAGCCACCCACCCCTCCTGAATGTGAACCCTTCTGTGTGCCATCAGAATGAAACTGGGTGTGAAGGGTGCTCATGTGGGGAAGAAGAAACCTCCACACACACCCATGCCACAGGCCCCTGGTCCCCAGGCACCAAACTCATCCTGCTGAGCCAATGGAGACCAGCTGTAGCAGGGTATCACCAGGGATCTAAAAGCCTCCTTCCTCTGAGCTGTTCCTGGGCATCTCCACAGAGGCAAAAGAGTTTTCGGCACTGCCCCAGCAGTGATTCAGAGGGTAGAGAGGGGAAGCATCCTCCCCTTCCACAGCCCAACTCCCTGCTGCTGCTCCCACCTTGAGTACACACCTCTGTGGCCCCTTCCATCTTGGTGCCAGAAAGCAGCTGTGCCTCCCAGAGAGATGCAAACCCCCAAGGTTTGTCCTCCATGTGTACCTGCAAAGGGTTACCCAACCCTGTTGCTGCTAGAAGAAAGAGTGGCGGCCAGCAGGAGGAAGAGGGCCAGTCCCCTCTCAGCAGGGAGAAGTGGAGGGGAGCAGGAGGCCACCCCATAAAAGGCTCCCTACACTTGGGGTGCTGTGGGTAAGACCCCAAAGCAGGCCATCCCCAGAAAGACCAGAAGGGTTTTGTGGAGGGCCCAGGAGGCAGTCACCCACCACACAGGTGACATGAATGCCCCCCTCAAAGTGCGGGCCCTGCTTGAGACCTGCTGGTTTAATGGATGTGGCAGAGGGGGCCATCCTCCCACCCAAATACCAAGGGCGCTAGCTAGGGTGGAAACAGAGAGGTCAGAGCACACCTGCTGACTGAGATGTTTCATTTGACTCTGCACCTGAGTCTGGAGTGCACCCATCCACCACTGCAAATGCTTCTACTTCATGGATAAACAAGACATCAGATAGGCAGACCAGGTATCCCTAGAGTTTTGACAGAGGCTCCCCACAATGATGCCACGGTAGCTTGGCGGGCACCCCAGCCAGATACACCCTCAGGCCGAAACACAAAGATCCCCTGGTCTCAGCCCACCTGTCACGGTCTGGAGTGCAGGCAGAGGGAAGTCCAAGTTCAGTCCAAGGTCTGGAGCCAAGAAAGGTGAGGCAAGAGCTGAGAGTGAGGGTGTAAAGTGTCAGCCAAAAGCAAGGTCATTCAGGCCGGGGGCAGAAGCCGGAGGGAGTAATCAGAAGCCAAGAATAACAGTCCAAAAACACAAACCAGAATCAGGGTCAACAAGCCAGCAGCAGACAGCAGGAACAAGATCTGGAAACTGAGGGATGGAGAGCAGCAGGGCATCACGGAGTGATGACGAGTTTGCATCCACAAATGGAGCCCGTTCCGCCCAAGGCTAAATAGCCCCTTTGCTGCTGTTTCCAAT
This sequence comes from Gekko japonicus, assembly GCF_001447785.1. Lineage (NCBI taxonomy): Eukaryota > Metazoa > Chordata > Lepidosauria > Squamata > Gekkonidae > Gekko > Gekko japonicus. The sequence goes on along the minus strand of NW_015172560.1, from coordinate 638,438 downwards.
TGGGGCAGCCCTGCACCTGTTAGAACTCAGGACTGACAGTTCACCTATTTCGCAATCAAGTAGCATGTCTCCTTGCTGTTAAGTCTTGTCGGAGTCTGTCTCGCATTCAAGCGACTCTGGGAGGTGAGTCAGAAGGGCTGTCTGCCTGTATCTGCTGCTCGTTAATTGTTTCTGAGCCAGATGTCAGCACAGGCCATGCTGGTAAATTGCTGCTCTCTGCAGCTTCAGAGGGGCCAGCTGTGGGTTCCGCTGGAGCTGGCAACGGCCCGTCCTCAGCACCCATGACACCACCCCAGGTGAAATTTCTGGACAGTTCTTCACAATTAGTGGAACATGTTGTATAGATAAGAAATCATCTGTTGTAATTGTGAATTGTACAACGTTGTTTAGATAAGAAATTGTGAATTGTACAAATGCAATGAAAAGGGGTAATGAAACAGGGGCTTGCTTGTACAGGCAGATGTTTGAAGAGATGGATGCTTGTTGAGGTGGATGTTGTTCAATGAGATAGGTGTGCTATGAGGTAGATGTTGGTTGGTTCATGAGGTAGGTGTTTTCTTATGAGGTAGATGTTGTTTGGGTTCGCTGTGGGATAAGCCCAACCTCACCTGGCAGAGGTGGCCATCCTCCCACCCAAATACCAAGGGCGCAACCCGTGGGCTACATGCTGGATCACACAGGGAGGAATGGGGAGAGGGGACAAACGGGGGACAACACTGGGAGGCCTGGATCATAGACCACCAGTTCCAGAGCAGGGCGGCCCTGCAGGGGGAGGCTGACCTTCAGGAAGGACAACTCATCCACAGGCAGGAGCTGTGGGGGCTGAGGATGTCTCCCAGGTGGAAGAACAGCCGCTTGCACTGGTGGGAGGACATGAGAGCAGATTCATGGCCACCCAAGAGAGGTTAGACCAGATGATGGCCTTGCATGATCAGTACTCTAGGGGATCGGAACTGGTGGGCTCAGGGGACTCAGCAAGGTACTCCCTGATCATAAACTCAGTGGAATCCTCCACCATAGCCTGCCCGGCCCTCCTCGGTGCTGCTGCTGCTGCTGCTGCTGCCCTCCCACTTCACCACCACCAACCGGTAGTGGGGCTTCTGCTTAGAGGGGTGCACACCCTCTGTCTCCTCCCCAGCTTCTTTTGCCTGCTGTTACCTTTGGCCATGTTTGCTGGCCTGAAACTTTTGCACCACTCCTCAGAGTTCATGTTTCCACTCCATGAGGTCTGCATTATGGAGACTGATGCTGCCTTTAATCTGCGGGTCGCACACAGAGACCAGACTATACTCCTTTTCCTTGCAGAGAGGATGCAACCTTGGGTTGATGACTGCCTGCAACCTCTCTGCTAAGGCCTGGACTCGCAGGAGAACAGCTGGGCCTTGGGGCCCAGCTGTAGTGTGGATGCCAGCGCCTGGTCCAGCCCTTGAATCAGGGGGATGACTTGCCCCAGGCTGGCTGTGTGGGCTCAGAGCACATCGTTAGTGTCCTGGAATGGCTTGAGGGTCAGCCAGTCATCTAAGCTGATGCTGAGCTCCTCTTCCCTGTACAGGATAATCACAGAGGAGATGACATCCTGCACCACACTCTTCTGCTCCACCAAATGCACAATCATGGCATAGGTGGAGTTCCAGCAGTAAGCCTTCAGCTGAGGCACCCACCAACTAGGCCCCACTGCTCAGCATGAGCAGAAAGGCTGGGTGGCACACATTTTGTGGTGGGTCCAGTTCTACCATGATGGTAGGTTTCAGAAGGGTCCTGAAAATTTTCTGGAATATTTAGGGCTGTCACTGTAAGGCTCCCAGGCCTGTTTATCTTCAGTTTCACAGCATTCATAGGTCACAGGAATGGGGGGGGGGGGAATGCAGCTTTCCCAGGCAATGGAATCATAGGTTAGGGGGAGCACTAGAACTGTCTGCCCAGTCATGATGATTCTCTCAGTGGCCCTTCATAGCACTCTGAAGACAAAAAGCAGGCCTGCAGCTAACTCCACTGCAGGGATGTGACATTAGTGTGTGAGTGTCTGTCAGGGTCTTGCCAGGTTGGTTTGGCTTGGATTCTCTGGTCTGACATTCACCGTGTTGGGCTTGCCACTAGGGATGGGCACGAACCAGCTCACAAACTAAAGTTTCTGATGAACTTTGGCCAACCGGTTTGTAAAGCGATGTACGTGGAAGCACACCTGTCATGAACATTTCACAAACTTTGTAGCGGTTCATGGCAGTTTGTGAAACGGATACATTACCCAGACAACCTGGTGTTAATCAATGAAACTCCAATGCAACAGTGGGGTGGAATTATCCAGCCTTAGAAACACCAATCAGTCCCAGCCCAGAAAGGTGATCTAGAAGCCGTTGACTGATAGTATCAAAAGCTGCTGGGAGGTCGTGAAGAATCAATACAATGCCACTTCCTCTGTCCATCTCCCATCTCCTGGCACAGGCCATCCACCAACTTCCTCATTTTTAGTGGAATTTGTTATATTTACACAAGTATAGATAATATGAAGGTCTGTCTGATAATGGGTGGATCCCACCAAAAATTTCAGCTAATGAAAATGGGAATACTGTGGAGTGATTTTTGCTTCCTGTCTTCTCCAACTCCCCTCTCATGCTGGTCCAGGGGGGGTTCTCCTTTACCCTGAGAGCTGCATTTCAGGGGGCAATTTGGGCTACAGAAGTCAGGGTGAGGTAAGGAAGTCTGACTCTGCTGACATAAATCCCTTCCATCAGGAGAGATTTATTGTGGTATCCAACCAGTATTATTGCCACGCACACATGGAGGAATTTCAAGTGGTCATAACTGGCTCAACAGTCATGTGGGTCTTCTACTCAGTCTTGTAAAACTTGACCCTTAGATACTGTGACCCTCCTTTAATGATCATATTATGGACTCTTTCTTCCTTTTTATTCATTCGCTCTTCTATTTTCTCCCAATCCCTAAAACCTATTCCTCAGCTGTTCTGGTACTATTATGGTGTTTATGGTCTTCCCGCAGTGATCTTTATTATCTTTCACTGAAAACACAAGGACAGAAAGGTTATTTCTTTCGAAATAGACGAGATACCCTGTCATTCTGATGAATTGGACAGATTCCGTGGTTTACAGCATTCATCTACTGTACCTAAATTACATAGTGCAAAAAAAATGTGTTGCAGAAGCAGAGCTGAGGAAATAACAATTTGGAATAGTGATGTTTGACTCCTGAAGCCAGGAATGGGTACGTAGAATGTTTAGAATTTTTTTGTAAATTCTCCCTTTTTAGTCACTTCCTGATGGTTTGACAGCCACAAGCACATGTTTCTTTCTAAATTTTTAAAGTTAAGATGATAACTAGGTTAAAATGTTCATTAGACTTATACTGATTCTTTCTGTGTAAATTTACTAGTACTACCTCTAGTTCTTCCTCTTCCCAAAACAACTCTTAAATAATATCAGTTATAATTCTCCTGTAATCTTTTCTTTATGTGTATGCGGCATAATTGTACGCATATTTGTTTGGAAGAAAGCCACTGAGTGCCTAGGAGTGCTTCAATCATTAAAATGTCTCTAAGAAAACCAACAGCATTGGTTGTTTCACTACCCACATCAATTACTGGTGACATCACATATTTACAGTATTTCAACAACAATTATCTATACTACACACATCCAGAACATAGGATGGGGAATGATCCCAGCACCGGGATCATCTCATTAATATATTTTGTAATAATTTTTTATTGTATCCCAATATTGTTATTACAGTACAGTTTAGTTTCAAATTTTTGATACTTCTTTTCCCTTATTTTATCCCTTCCCCCCTAAGGTGGCCACCATCATGTTATTCACATTACATTTTCAACCACGAGCACATTCTTTCCAACTTTTCAAATATACCCCTGTTGGCTTCCCCTTTGTAAACCCTGTAAAGTATACCGACCATTTCTTTTTTATCTCCTTCATTTTTACAGTCCATATCTTATCTTTCTTTAAACATTCCAATATGTCCGATTGTATATATTCGTATAAATATTCGTTCCATTTTTCTAAAGTCCATTTTGAGTTCTCCTGTAAAGGCCAAAACGCGTTAG
>NW_015172560.1:616664-634217 GCF_001447785.1 Gekko japonicus | reverse complement strand
TGCTGCTAATAACATTACTTTGAAGATATCCTGATTTTGTTTCTCAATACACCCATAAATAATAAATCTACATCTATATCCAGGTTGACTTTACATAGCGCTGCTATTTTTCCCCATATCTTTCCCCCAAAATCTGTCACCTTCGGGCATTCCCACCGTAAGTGAGAGTACCACCCTTCTTTTGCGTTACAGTGCCAGCAATTAGGTTTCATCCCTTTTATCATATATGCCAGTTGTGCAGGGGGGATCATCTCATTAATATCACTGAGTCAAAGTTCTGATTATCTAGATGTTTTTGATAGCCCCTAAAGGATTGTCAGAGGACATCATGTGTCAACATCAGTCTGCCTGGCAGAATAGGAATGGCCTGTGTGACCTAGCAACTAAAATCAGTGTGGCTGGTTTAAGTCCAGTGCCCCAGAGTTACCCTGAGGATTAAGTCTCAACAATATAGACTCTTCTTATGTACCTGTGCTTCACCCATCCAAAGCATACATTTGATAATTTGGTGACGGTGGTGGTGATTAATCTAATTATGTATGTATGTATGTGCTGTTAAGTCACAACTGACCAATGGCGACCCCAGCAAGGGGCTTTCAAAGCAAGTGAGAAGCAGAGGTGGTTTGCCATTGTCTTCCTCTGCAGAGTCTTCCTTGGTGGTCTCCCATCCAAATACTCATCCTGCTTAGCTTCTGAGATTTGAGATCTAATGCCATGCCACCTTCCCTCACAAATCTAATAAGTATGTCTCTCTAAATAGGTAATTTGTAATTGCTCAGAGATTCTAGGTCTCCCTGTTTTCCCTATTGCAGGAATTACCTAGGTGTTGGCCTTCGACCATCTGTATTACAATCTGGAAAGGCTAGCCTTCCAAGCAACTCAGTTTACCCTATCTAGATTCCCAGTTCTGGGGTCTCATGACAGTATCAATACAGATTTCCTTCTTGGTGCTGCCTTTAAAGGCAGTAGAAGGCTTACCCAAACAATACTGGAAACATTCCTTGGTGCTGCCTTTAAAGGCTTACCCAAACAATACTGGAAACATAAGAGAATAGCTTACCTCATAACAAGGAAAATGACAGCTTGCTCCTTTCTCTCTAAAGAAGATGCATGAATTCCACATCTTTATACCACTTATGTGCAGAGATTAGAGAAGTAAAATTCAGGGGTCATCCTGGAGGCCCATGAGATTGGGCAAATCATGAGATTTTCATTGGGGTTGGGTCTGGGTGGTCTCAGAAAGTGTAAGGAACCAATCTTTGAAGATTTGTGGTGATTCTTCGCATCTCTGTTTACTTAAAGCTATGTTGTTACCTGTTTGCTGAGCATTTAATGAATACATATCATTTCCACAAGCCATCATGGTTTGGGGAATGACAATAAGACTGAAATCTGCCAGAACTGATCTTGCTGAGGTCTTTATTGAATGCTCCCATTTGAATCTCCTAACTAGGAATATGGGCAATCTGTTTCTGCTACATGCTCATAGGACCCAAATATACATAAAAGTGAACTACTATGCAGATGCAAAACTCAAAAATAGGAAAACAGCATGGAAACATCTTTGGACAGCGCTGGCTCTTCGGCTCAGAAACAGAGATGAGCACGGCCCCCTAGAGTTGGATTTGACTGGCTTTCAAGCAAGGGAAACCTTTACCTTCACTTTGTTCTGAAAGCAAAAGGACCCTAAAGTCATTTTACTTTGTTATCTCTGTTAATTGCAGTGCTGATATGTATTGTAGCTTATTGTAACTTCCATAATCTTGGAATGGCTACATAGAGTATGCAGGATAGCATATTTGACTAAAGTAACAAGCTATAAACACAAATAATACAATGGAGGCAGTAGCTTCCATACAGATAATTTTCTTGAATGCTGGACTTTATTATGTTCCAGATTAAACACAAGGCTGGTATTCAGTCCTATGTTTCTTTGAATCATTGTAAATTTGTTGTTATAACCTCCCCGTTAATTGTTACATATACAAAACTAATTTTAAAAGCACTAACATATACAAAACTAATTTTAAAGAATCTCTATCTTGCAGCATGGGAGAAAACTTTTTAAAACTTTTTTTTGCCATCAAGTCAAGCTGACTTGTGATGACCCCGAGTGGGGCTTGAAGGCGAGGGATGTTCAGAGATGGCTTGCCATCACCTGCCTCTGTATCATGAGAGAACTTGCTATGCTGTCAGCGACTGGCTTTCATATAACTCTTTGTTAGAGAAAACAGCCATTTCATGTTCTCTGCATAAAAGGTTTTCCCTTTTCTTAGAAGAATTTATATATTTCTGGAGTGTTTACAGAAGGGATTTTGGCATTTTTCAGGTTTGCATCATTTCATTTATTGGCTTTCTAGAAGCCAAGTCCTCTGAACATTTGCACAAAGACTTGTGCCCTCATCTCCATAATAATAAATAATAAATATGTTCCTAACCTGTTGGCTGATTGTCCAAGTCTTAGAATCAGTGAAAATGAAGCAGCTGCCATGAGGAGACTACTTTCCTTGGCTTTTTCTGGTTGCTCTTTGTAAGTGGCAGCTACATCATATGTGACTTCCTTGGGCAGCAGAGAAAAAGAAGGAGAAGATTAGATTGGATTCATACCCTGCCCTTCACTACCCAAGGAGTCTCATGGTGGCTTACAATCTCCTTTCCCTTCCCCTCCCCTGCCCACAACAGACACCCTGTGAGGTAGGTGGGGCTGCTCGTGAGAGAACAGCTCTGAAAGAACTTGTGACTGACCCAAGGTCACACCAGCAGCTGCATGTGGAAGAGAGGGGAATCAAACCCGATCCTCCCAGATTAGAGTCTGCACTCCTAACCACTAAATCAAAGAGTATCAGCAGACACAATGGAGCTCCTTAATTGTCTCTTTATTAGATTCAGAAAAGTCCACACAGGCTTCCTCATGAGCACCTGCCCACTTCTGCCCCTTCAAAACCACAGGGGACTGAGCTGTGCCTCTGCCTTGGGGCAGTTCCACCAGGCCTGCCCAGGTCTTGTAACATTTTCTTGCCCCAGGTCTTTGTTCCTTTCTTATATTCTTCTTTACCTTGCCCCATCCCAGCGGGGTTTGCATAAGGCTAGCTAGAGGCCCTTCCTGTACCTCATGCCCTCAGCTAATGCCCTGGGCTGGCAAACCTCCTGCTCCTGCTGCTATGCTCAGCCACTGTGTTAGCTAAATTGCTCTCTTTCTTACTAATAGATTGGGGAATTATTGTATTAATGAGCAATTGGCATAACTATAGGATCGGACCTGTGTATACCAGAGTTAGAATTCCCAAGAACCCAGGAATAGACACAGAGACTGGGTAACTAAAATAATGGTTCCTTTACTAAATATTCTCAAGCATACAAACAATGATCGAACATACACACACACAATACATAACTAAGAACGCAGAGGTGATTGATAGCTTATACAGGGATGATACAACCTGTCCAGACGTGCAGAGGTGCAGACAATACATAACTAAGAAAGCAGAGGTGATTGATAGCTTATAGAGGGGTGATGCAACCCGTCCAGACGTGCAGAGGTCCATGAAGAAGGGATTATGGCCTAAACCCAAAGGGTTTAGGGGTGGACTGCCAGTTGGCATCAAAGCAGAAGGACATGGTCTAAGACCATGTGCTCATGGATATAGACATTGGAAAACAATGCAGACCAATGGGTGGCCCTGGGGGCTGGTCTCAGGTGAAAACAATAGATTACCTGGACCAGTGATGAGTCCCAGGGGTGTGTGGCATCAGGATGGGCAAGGCCTAGATGTGACCAATGAGCTTCCAGAGAGGCAGGGTCAGGCTTAACAAAAGCCTTGATTAAATCAGCCATGTGCTAGGTGGCTAGTTGAATGGGTTTTCTGACCACTAATGGTCCTGGCCACGAACATGAAATTGAGCCAACTTCAGAGGACGGCGGAAGACAGGAAGGCCTGGCATGATCTGGTCCATGGGGTTGCGAAGAGTCGGACTCGACTGTGCGACTGAACAACAATGGTCCTGGCCAAGGTAGTTGAATAGGTTCCCAGATACAGACAAACGATGGGAGATGGGTCTCTGATTAGTGTCAGGAAGGATCGTTAATGATTTGAATGCTTGATTGGTTTACCTTGGTATCCTGAGGGATGGAGCAAGGAAGGACAAAGAATTTACACATAGCCACAGAATGACACAAAAGGGCTGGGTGAGGTCCTGGAGAGAAGAGGACTATTTGCCAGGTGGCCTCTGAATAGCTTTTAGAAATGTAGATACTTCACCAGGTGGAACCCATTGTTATTCCATAAGCATATCTCTGCTGGGTGGAGGGGGAAGCCTGGAAGTTTGCCCTGATGGTTGCCTTATTGTCACCTGAATATGAAATCCCTTTTTGCAGAGTACTTGCAGCCTGACTCTGTGGTTCAAGCTGAGAGTGCTTGACTTTTGGGGACTTTGGTTCCGGTTAGAAAGTGGGGTGCCCCTGCTTTGGGGCTACCCAAGAGTAAAGGCAGCTTCTGTGGCAACAACTGCCTGGTAGGAGGGAGGCTGTCCTACAGGTGGTGCACCCCCAATCCTGCTGGTTCCATAAGGCCACTACTGCTTTCTTGTGAGGTGCCCCACCCTATCCTGGAGCACTGCTGCCTTTTGCCCAGTAGGTGGGCCCTCTTCTGGCTTCCCCTGCTGCCTCTGTGCCACACATATAGATCAGTCAATTTTCCATATATAAGGTTTGCAATATGGAAATTCACCGTGGGGAAAAATTTAAACTATTTCCATGCAGCAGCTGTTTCTTATTAACCAGTCCTTAGGGAGGAGTGAACTATGGCTAGAACCCAGACTGTGTGCTGGCACATGTTTTGTGCACGTGTCACCATGCATATTTTTTTTCCATTTTGCCTTTCAGAAAGGGACCTACACTGCTCCAAATCAATATACAAACCCCTTTTCCTATTTTGTCATTTGAACAGCTCTCAACACGTGTTGCCTCAAATGTTCTGTAAGGAATTCTCTGGGGAATACTTTTTGAAAGATTAGCTTGCAGGGGGTGAGGTGTAGAAGAAAGAACCTCTTTGGAGCCTCAGCCTATCAGGTGTCTCGTATTTGTCAACAAATTCATAATTACAGCAAGCACATCTTTTTAATATACCTAGAACCTCTAGAGCAAAGCCCCTGATTCAGATCTTTCTCTTGTTACTGTATTTTAAACCTCTTTACAAATAAGAAGTCCATCAGGCTACAGGACTACAGAGTTACGCACTGCCAACGCCCTTGGTATCAATTTCACTCTCCTTTAAGTGTATGAGGTAAAGTGGATTTGCTTTCCTTAGTGTGTTTACTTTGGCACATACAAAGGATTCTGTAATCCTGAAATAGAGAACACATCTATAGCAAATCCAAACCCCTTTTCCCTGGGTCCTTCAGAGTATGTAGTGGGCAGTGTTTCCTCTAAGCTGAGTTAGTGTGAGCTAGCTCACAGTTTTCTAGCCTCTGGCTCACAAATTTTTGTCATAGCTCAGGAAGGATGGCTCCAGAGTCCAGAGCAAACTAATTTATGCAGCAGCCAAATTGCTCGCTCACAACTTTGATGCCAGTAGCTTACAAAGTAGAATTTTTGCTCATAAGTCTCCACAGCTTAGAGGGAGCATTGGTAGTGGGTAATTTGGGCTAAGGATGACACGGGGTCTCATCTCCCTTATAAATAAAAGCCGAATGGTGGTGGCACTTCTCTAGAACATTCCACACACTACAAAATCAGTTTACTCTCTAATCTGTCATTCAGAGGGTCTCCCTATCCACTGGCTGCTTTGCCTGAGTCCCGCCTCCAACATTCTAAACAGTTTGCTGTTCGTCTCCCCCCCCCCAGCCAGTCAGAACACAGAGGTTATTTGCATATGCAGCCTCATTGGCCTTTGCCTCGGAACACAGAGGTCATTTGCATATGCAACTTGATTGGCTTTTGCCTCTAACATTCTAAACAGTTTTGCTGTTCTGAGGCAAAATGTGTCCAATCTCCAGGTGAGGGCTGGATATCCCTCAGAATTACAACTGCTTTCCAGATGGCAGAGATCAGTTCCCCTGGAGAAAATGGTGGGCTCTGTATCCTTATATGCTGCTGAGGTGGCCCCCGTATGACAGCCAATGTGACGTAGCAGTCAGGGCTTCAGAGCACGGGAGAGGCTGCAGGTGTGTGGGGGGTGGAAAGCTGAAGAGTGAGGGGGAAATAAAGGTAGGTTGATGATTGGTTGGGAAGGAGATAGGGTTGCCAACTCCAGGTGGGAAATTCCTGGAGATGTGAGGGATGGAGCCTGGAGAGGGTGAGGTTTCAGGAGACGTGGGACCTCGGACAATTACAAAGCCATAGACTCCACCCTCCAAACCCACTATTCCCTTCTGGGGAACCATCGTTGCCAATCTCCAGGTGAGGGCTGGAGACCACTCAAAATTACAACTGTTCTTTAGGTAGCAGAGATCAGTTCCTCTGGAGAAAATGGTGGACTCAGTGTCATTATACCCTGCAGAGGTCGCCACAGCAAATTGACACTGAGTGTCCAAGGCTGGGGCACCCACCCAGAGCCTCTTTCTATAGGCCCTTGTATTTATTTCCACAACGGGTCTTTTTCCTAGTATGTAATAAAACAAATAATTTTATTTTGTTGGTAAGAATGATGTGTAATTCCTTCCCACTCCAGCCTGCTAGCTGACACAATAGCAGAGCTGGAAGGCAAGTTACATTTAAGAGTTACAATGTTTATTCTTTCAGCAGCTTTTAACTTAATAACTAGACAGCTTGAACAATTTCACTGTGGGAAAAGCACCCAAACCCTGCCTGTAAAAATGAATCACTGCAGTTCCTACTGGACTCCCTGCCTGGTCCAGAAACCTCCTATCCCTTTCCTCTCCTAACCCCAACTGCCCTTTTGTCTGTTGCCTCGTGACAGTTAACCTGCCCAAGGCTTTCCCCCCCCCTTCAGAGTTCCATTTTTTTTCTTTGCCCCAAATTTGATTGGTCTGCTCTGACCAAGAAGAACTGAGGGCAGAACCTTCTCTTGTCCATCACCCAAAGTAAACAATGTTCTAATTAATAACATTTTTTTTAAAAAAAATCAATAATTTTATCTGAATTAAGAATGATCAGAATCAACATCAGACAACTCTGTTACATTTCTGTGGAAGAGTTTATGCCATTTTAGGAGGGTTTTCCCCCCACAGTTATAACACAGCTTCTAGCTTTTTAGAAGAGAACGTTTGTTGCTCATGGTTCAGAAGGCTCTCCAAGCAAGCTGATAAATTCCTGTTCCATTTATTTTCTTAATTCCTAGCAGGGTGCATTGCAAAGCTATAATTGCTGCTAATGTAATGACACAGCGATGGTTCCCCCATGCGGGTTCACCACTGCGATCCCTCCCAAGCAAAGGCTTGTAGTGCTCTCATTAGTAACACTCTGTGTATGATACTTGAGAAATAATCTACTGCACTTCTAGTGATGATAATGAATACTTTGCTGAAAGCAAAGAAGTTGGAGAGCTAGATGTGTTCCCATTTCTTCTTTCGGGTAGCCATAGAGACAGAAAGGATTCTACAAATGAAGCACTCTTATGACATCATTTCACAAAACTATGTAGCTACTGGGCTATTTATGTGTCAGGAGCCTGCTTATTCTCCCTGCTCTTTGGAGTATTAAAGGTAGTTTCACCAGGACTAGCTAGAGTTGACAGCCAGGCAATATCTTAATGGTTTGAGCAGCAAAACTATACCAAGTTGTGCTGAGAGCTCAAAAGCCAGAATTCTGCTGGGTTCTACCCATGTCTTGACAAGATTCCTATAGGCTTCACTACTGACCTACCCAGGGGTCATTTCGTAGAAAAAGAGGTGCAGGAGCTCATTAGCATAACTTATTGCATATGCCACACCCCCTGACATCACTGGAAGTGTATCAGAAGGCAACACCCACCGCTCAGGCTCCAATGGACTGTTTTGGATTGCTAGCTATTGGTGTGTGTGGGGGGGGGGGAACGGGCAGATCTGTCCTCACAGAGGAGGGAGAGCTTGTACCTGAATAAAACTTGGTCTTAAAGGTGCCACTGGACTGTTTTAGATTGCTAGCTATGGGGGGGGGACACGCAGATCTGCCCTCACAGAGGAGGAAGAGCTTGTATCTGAAGGTGGGCCGGGGGGGGGGGGCTCTGCAACTTACCTGACTGCTTCTTGCTCCTCGTGGCCCAAATGAGGGCTGCTGGGAGCAGGGGGTGGGGCTTGTTGCATGTGCCCACCCCCTGGGCTCCTTACTGCTGGAGCTCCGCTCCTGTGCGCTCCTGCACGAAATGACCCCTGGACCTACCAGAGGTTCTACCTTCTTTCCTAGCTCCAACCTCAGGAAACACCCAGTATTTTTTGAAATCCAAATTAACCAAGAAATTGCTTTACAGCTGCCTTATATTGAGTTGGGCCATTGTTCTGCAGTCTAGTAGCCAATCTCCAGGATCTTTCCTTAGCCCTGCTGCTTGTGGTTCTTTTAGCTGGAGATGCCAGGGATATAACTTGTGACCTGCTGCATGCAGGATGTGCACTCTTCCACTAAGCATTCCTTACCCCCACTGCTGTTCACCAAATGGCTGTGCATCTCTCTTGATCTCCATAACGTGTGGCCATTCAGCCTGAACACTCTCAACAGTCATATATGGAAGTGCACCGGAAAATGACAAACTATACTATGAGTCTTTGCTTCTTGGGACTGCAAACAAATGTTTTTTTTAAGGATTGTTAAGCACCTAGCAGGCCATTCTACATGGCCAGTGATATGCATTTGGCTCGACAGAACACAAGTGGTGTACATATGGGGTTCTATGGGGCTAATTCAAGAACAGAACTTGTAAGACAATTTAAATTAAATAAACATCTTTTAACTTGGAACTCTCCAAGATACAGTACAGCATAACAAAGCTTATATAAGCTAAGCAGGGGTCATTTCCTTCAGGAGTGCACAGGAGCAGAGCTCCGACAGTAAAGAGCCCAGGGGGCAGGCACATGCAACAAGCCCCACTCCCTGCTCCCAGCAGCCCCAGGCCAAGTAGCAAGAAGCAGCCAGGTAAGTTGCAGAGCCCCCCCCCTCAGATAGCAATCCAAAACAGTCCAGTGGCACCTTTAAGGCCAAGGTTTATTCAGGTATAAGCTCTCCCTCCTCTGTGAGGGCAGATCTGCGCATCCCCCCTCCATAGCTAGCAATCCAAAAGAGGCCAGTGGAGCCTGAGGGGTGGGTGTTGCCTTCTGACACACTTCTGGTGATGTCAGGGGGCGCGGCATATGCAGATAAGTTATGCCAATGAGTTATGCTAATGAGCTCCTGCACCTTTTTTTCTATGAAATGACCCCTGAAGCTAAGCATATAGGTATAACAGTGAACAGAAAATGGCAACGCTGAAGCTCTGTTCACAAGTTACAGTGAACGCACATACAATCCATGTGCATGGTACACTTGATAGTTATTTGTACACATATTGAGTAATTCTCATGTTACATTCAACACAAGCACAGGTGAATGTGTGATACAAACCCCACATGTATCCAGGTACTGGTGTCCAATTTCATTCATAAAGTGAATATGCCCTGGGTCTTTCTTACAAACAAATGTAGGATGTTCCTGTGTTCACTGTAGCATGAAGAGGGCCATAGTTTCTGTGAATTCCATTAAGGAATAGGTTCTTGCTTGCAACAACTCTGTGAAGAACCACATCCAGCTTCCCAGTCCACCAAAGTGGACTTGTAATATACCGCTCTTGCAAAAGGGAGCAAAATGAACATCACAGAAACCAGGTTTCCATCTTCGGCTTGAAAAACACAGCCCTGCGGACAGGAACAATATGATTCTAATAGTACCAGTCATACTAAATTTACCCTCACTCTTAGCAATTAACTTTTCACATACACAAATTTTAAATACCTTTTATGAGGTGATAAGAGCCCAGGAAGTCTCATTCAGCTCCCCAGCAAACAGTCTCCCTCTGCTGCTAACCTTCATTCCCTTGGCTACACCCCTTCTGGACTAAGTCAGCTAGTTCCTGGTAGTCACACACACATAGAGTCATAATAGAGTTGGAAGGGTATGTAATCATTCCACAGCTAAAGCATCCGTAATACGTCTATGGCCAGTGTTTTCTGAAAACCTGCAACAAAGGAGATCTTCATGGAAATTGGCTGTTAGGTTCAAACCAGACAAGATGCTGGGAGAGCCATCGGCAGAACCAAAGCACCTTTTTAACAGATGCTGTGTTCTACTGGGTCTGTAGTGGGGCCATGGCATGGGAGCAGGAGGGTTAAACTTTTCCCCTCAAGCTGTTTTCTCAGCTGCAAGTGAATGTCTGGAAACTGCAATTTGCTCCTTGGTGGTGAGGGGCATATAGGTGACCTATGTGTTGCCCCACTGTGGCAAAACAGCAGTTCCCAAAGACTATTTTAGCATGGGAAAACTGTTCAAGGAGTTAAACCAGCCTTTCCCCCATCCCATGGCCATCAGCTGAAATGGAGCCCGATGTGGCTGTTATTTAACAACAACAAACTCACTGGAGAGCATGGATTTCATAGTCTCGCTCTTTCCCCTCTTACAATGCTTGGGGTTACAGCAGAAGTGTTACAGAGAAATACAAAAAGGTAGAATGGGCGGAAATTGCCAGCCCCCTGGCTGTACGTACGGATCAGCTACAGCAGACACCCTGGATCATAACTTGACAAGAAAGATTTAAACTAAAAGGGATTTGGTACAAAAGGTGGTTCTTCCCCTCGCCACAAACAGAGAATAAGTATGCAGCCTAGTGAGCACTGAAAAGATGCTGCAGGCAACACTATTTGTGTTTGTGCAGATGTTCATAATCAATATTCTGAATTTAGTCACTTGTCACTCAGCAAAGGGTGGTGTGATTTGTGTTTGGTGCAGTGCTAGCCATGGATTTCTTGTGACAGAATAAATGACGTGCCCGCGTCACTGGGGGATACAACCTTCAAAAACAGGACGAGTGTTTGCACATCTCTGTGGAGAAGTACATTATGGGGGGGGAAAGAGCTACTGATAAGTAGTAGAAAAGATTAAGAGTCCAGTAGAACCTTAAAGACTAACAAAATTTGTGGCAGGGTATGAGTTTTTGTGAATCACTGCTCACTTCTTCACTTTTGGGTGAGGGTTGCACAGCAACTTATAAATCTAATAACAGCGACTTATACATCTAATAAATAAATAAAAATAAATAAATGTCCTTGCATGTGTTTCGACCCTCTGGTGAGTGGATTACAGCAGTGTCAAAACCACAAAATCTCTCTCTGCACCCTCCCCCTCCTCCTCAACAACAACAACAAAGACACTCTTACACCAGGACCTGACATGAGGAGGCAAAGAGCGGAGGCCTAGTGGGCAAGATGAACTTCTGGTACCTAGGAATGTCACTGGACCTTAAGAAGGTGAAAGAAAAAAAGCACATCTTATAGTGCTTTAAGTAGCTTTGAGCTGGCTGGCTGGCTAAAGAAGCCTCTCCAGAGTATCAGGAGCACAAGCTGAGGAAGACAGACCATAAGAGTGAATGTAAAAGAAAAAAAGCACATCTTATAGTGCTGTAAGTAGCTTTGAGCTGGCTGGCTAAAGAAGCCTCTCCAGAGCACCAGGAGCACAAACTGAGGAAGACAGACCATAAGAGTGAATGAGAAATCCCTTTCCCTCTGGTGGAAGGCAGAGCCCACTTCTCCATGGGACACCTGAAGGTCATCATCTAATCCTTCTGCAAGTGCAATGTATGTATCTATTGCATTTATATCACGTTTCTTCTATCATAGCGTTCCCATTATATCCCCTATCCAGGCACTGACAGGATCCAGACCTACATAGGTTTAGAAAAGTTGCAGTACCATGAACCCTTCATGCGGCCAATCTGAAACAAGGCCTTCTCCTGCCCTTCTATTCTTCTGTAACAACCAAGAGAGGGGAGAGACTGACTGACTGTAATAATAAGAAATATAAGTGAAGCCAAATTGTGTCTCTCTGTAGGGATCTCTGCCTCCTGATACAGCTGTATTTTGTTTGTTTGACCTATTCGTAAGCATTTTACTGAATGTTTTTTCATTGTCCTATCAGTAATACCATTTGCAGGAGGTATCCCAGTCTGCCCTCTCTGATGGACATACACAGTCATTTGAACGATGGCATTCCTCCATCCGGAAAAGTTTTGCCTGAGTACAGCATGCTGGATTAGATGATGACCTTCAGGTGTCCCATGCAGAAGTCCTTAATTTCTTCTAAGGCATTGAAAGCAAGATATGTGGGCTACAGAGACTTTCTGAGCTTTAGGCTTGAATTTTCAAGATTTATAATGCCATTAATATGCAAGGGCCCCCCGACCCAAGGTTCTCAGCTCTCTAAGGAATTATGAGATTCCTGAATGCTACCATCTACAAGGAGTGGACCACAGAACTCTTGACTAAGACATTCTGTTGTGGTAAAGGGACTCTAATTATTATTTCTACAACTATTTTATCTGATTTCTCCATGGCATACCAGAAAGTGTTATGGTTTATCACTGGCAGTGTGACATATGGCAATATGACATGAGTGGTTGGGGGAGGGGAGAATAACAACCCTACAAAGATGTAAGGAGTTTGTTTGAAGGTCCATTTCACTGAAGTGTTTTTAATAGCATCTTGGAGGGTGACATGCTTCAGAGCATGATCTCTCCAGGCATTCTACATTCTAGAGAAAATTAGATGTTAAGTGCCTGTGGGAGGCAGCAGGAGCAAGAGAGGTTGCCAGAAGAAAAAGAAACTTACTTAAGGGGTGGTGTTTGTTTTTTTTGAAGGGTTATGAGCAAGGAAAAAACCTTTCTTGCTTATTAAAGCCAAAGGGATTATAATAAGAAAGGAGTTAGCCTCAAATGAATGTACCGTTAAATATTATCAGTGGCCATTATGGAATGGACCCTAGGTAGGGTGAGCAGAGATGTACTAGACAAAGGGGAAGTTTTCTGCCTTCTCCTGCTGCAAGCTACTATCCTCTCCCACCCCCGGTTGTGTCCTCAGGGGTCAGAGGACCTGCAATAGCAAGGTAGGGTAGGTGATCAAGAGTGGGAAGGTGAACTCTGGCAAGTACTTGGGAGACCTCCTTGGAATATCAGCAGTCAGGAAGCAGGGGCAGGCTTTATTAAGTGACCTCTCTGAATATCCTACAGGCCCCCAGTAGGGGGCAGTCACCAGAGTTTGCCATGACTTTCAGGTGCATACACGCAACAACAGTGGGAAGGGGGAAATCTCACAAAATAATCTCCTTCCACAAGCAAACATGCCTTGCATAACCAGAAAAGGAGGACAGGACTCAAACCTATGTCATTGCAAAGTATGTAATTTATTGTTAGGTTGCTCAAACAACAGCATTCATTTTATGAAGACGACTATTTTATGAAGAAGACTTCGCAGATGGTCAGGTGCTTTTACTGAGTTAAAGTAACATGGGTGTATCAGTGCTGCTATCATCATAGTATGATTTCATTCTCCTAGTTAAACACAGGCTCCTCTTGTGACAGAATAAGGCAGTTTAAAGTCCTTCAGTTTAGCCATTCCTATGAGTAGGGGAAAACAGAGATAGGAAAGGGCCATGGTAGAATACTAGAGATTTTTTTATTTATATTAACTATAATCTGCCTTTCATATTGAGACTCAAGGTGGATTATCAATACAATACAGAAGAACAGGAGGAAGGTGTGGGGGGAGGCTTTGTTGGTGTCTCTCGTCCAGGATGCAGTGGGAAGAGAGGACTCTTGTGAGGCCAGGTATGGTTAAGGACATGACTTAAGATCATTACTGTCTTGATTATATTTTATTCTACTCTCCTTCCCAGAAGCTCAGGTTGGTCTACATGTCTCTCCCCTTCTCTATTTTATCCTCACAATAACCCGGTGAGGTAGGTTAGGCTAAGGTAGAGTGATTAGTCCATGGTCACATTATGAGTTTCATGTTAGAGTGGGAATTTGAACCCAGTTATCTCAAATCCTAAGCAGACACTGTAAACACTACACCGTGCTTGCTGTGTACATGGGTGAGGCCAGAAAGGAATAGGATGTAGTGGATACACACATGTAATTGAAGTAGCTACCAGGACATAAGATTGGCACCACAAAAGTTTTATGGTTTTAATCTTGGCATTTGATGTTTAGGGAAGGGCCCTGACAGAACAATAGGACTAAGGCATGTGAAGGATCTCTGCCTGAGACCTGAAGAGCCACTGCGAGTCTGAATAGACAATGCTGATCTTGGTGAACTAATAGTCTGATTCAGTGTAAGGCTGATTCACATATTCATTGCTTCAAATGTGCTTCTTTTAATTCCAGCCTTCTACTATATTGTTTAGTGATGGAATTGCTAATCTTTCCACCACAACACCTCTATCAGGGTCCGAGCATGGCCATACTGGAAGAGAAAGAGTACATTTTCCAGTCTAGAAGTAAAATAGATGTTTTTATTTCAAGACTCATCTCTCCTTATATATAATTGAATAGTGGGTGCCAAAGTTCTAATTCTAAAATGCACTCCCTTAGTGTATGGCTGATGGCACTGCTCCTCAGCATATATCGCCACCAATCAGAAGGCAAAGCCCGGGTCCCGCCCACACCACAACTGCTGCGACAACCTGGTCTTTTGCATATGGAAGCTGATTGGACTTCAGTCCATTCCACACCTCAAACCCCCCCCCCCCGCAAGGCAGTTGGAATTTTCAGTTGCATAACATACCTCATAGGGGAGAGGAGAATGGGTAACAATGGTTACCACTCTCCAGGTGAGGGCTACAGATAACTCAAACATACAAATGCTCTTCAGGTAGCAGAGATCAGTCCCTCTGGAGAAAACAGTGGACTCTGTCATTAAACCCTGCTGAGGTCGCCACAGGAAACTGACACTGTTTGCCCAAAGCCAAAGCACTCTCCCAGAGCCTCTTCCTAGATCCCGTTGTATTTATTTCCGCAACAGGCATTATTTCTAGTAATACTAATAATTCGAATTTGTCAGGAAGGTACCACTTCGGTGGGAAGGTAACAGCGTTCCGTGTGCCTTGGTGTTTAGACATGCCGGCCACATGACCACAGAAACATCTTCGGACAGCGCTGGCTCTTCGGCTTGGAAACGGAGATGAGCACCGCAACCCTAGAGTCAGATTCAACTGGCTTTCGAGCAAGGGAACCTTTACCTTCACATTTTACTTTCTCCTCAATGAGGTTCCAACATCATTCTCCAATTCTCCATTTTCTCCTCACAGCCACAAGCCTGCAAAGCAGCATAGGCTGAGACACAGTGCCATAAAAAAGAGCAAAATGCCATAAAAATGAGCAAAATGGAGAGTTGTTGGCTCTAGAGGCCTGCTAATTACTATGTGGTAACAATTCTCAGGGACCAAGCGAGATTGAGAATTCTGAACTACACTGATATACAAGAAGGTGACTAAACATGTCATTGATAGGCAAGAAATTATAATGATGCAAATCCAAACAGAGTCCTTGGAAGCACAATATGTTGAAATTTTTATATACTAGTTATTAAGACTGTAAATCTGTGAGTAATATCTGGTGTTCTAGAAGGCTTTTACATGATTTATCAGGAAGCTAAAGATTCCAGCTAATTTGATTCGTAGAAATAATGCCAGGCAGGGACGGTAGGTAAATCTCAAATATTGTCACCATGTCTGGCTCCTTCTTGCCACTTTTAAAAGAGCAAAAATCAGTGACTACTGAAATTTTTGTGATCTCACTGTGGTAATTAAATAAATCTTGGTACTCAGTGTGAGTCACTGAATGTAACACCTGCTTTATTGCAACCAACTTCAGACTAACACAGAAACTGAAAGTAAGAAAAGAGAACAGTCCGGGGGTGGAGTTTTCCTCCAACCCATAATCCGGTCCCAGTTAACCAGGAGATCTTCTTGCTCTCTCCTGAATAGCAGTGTGCTTCTGCTGCCTCATTATTCCTGGGTCTGGAAAAGTCAATTTCTTCAGAATTGTAATGTCTTCGTCTTGTTCTGATCTAGTAAAAGTACTCTTTGCTGAATCACTCAACGTTTCCGAGTACTTTTCAAGAATCTTCTCTAATTGGTGACTTGGAAGGGGGCATCAAATTACAGTGGGCATCTACCTCTGAAATGCCACAAGGACTCTGGTTCTCTGGGCATTCTTGTTCCACTCCCAATTTCACAGACTCTTTTACATTAGTTCTCCTGCAGATGTGGTTTTGATGTTACCTGATGACTTGGCCATCCAGTAAACTAATATTAAAAGTCAGAGGTCCTATCTGTGCATGAATCCTACCTGGAATCCAGATAGGTTGTGAGGTGCTAAAACTCTTGGTATAGACATGATCCTGTACTCCCAAGTCTGTATCTTTACCATGGTAATCTTTTTGAAGAGTCTGTTTCCTTTGCACTTCCTCTTCTGTTTTGGGACACATTAAATCCAGGTGGGTGTATAACCTCCTTCCCATCAACAACTCAGCTGGACTCACCCCCATGGTGGTCTGAGGGATGATTCTATATTTCAAGAGAAATTGAACCAGCCTGGTCTCCAAAGTCATAGAAGTTATCTTTTTCATTCCTTCTTTGAAAGTTCTAATCATTCTCTCAGCTAAGCCATTTGAAGCTGGATGATAGGGAGATGTTTAAATGTGTTTAATTTCATTCATCCACAGGAACTCCTTACATTCCTGGCTGGTAAAACTTGGTCCATTATCTGTGACCAGTACCAATGGAAGTCCATGACAAGCAAAGGTCTGTTGATGTTTGTCACATGTTAGAGCTGAGGTTGTGGAGTTCATTGGGTGGACTTCCATCAACTTGGAGTGGGCATCTGCTATAATCAAGAACATCTTCCCTAAAAATGGTTCTGCAAAATCTATATGTACCCAAAACCAAGGTTTTCCAGGCCACTTCCACGGACATAAGTGTGCCAGTGCTGGTGCCTGTTGGTGTGCTTGACACTGGACACTTTTCTTGCACTCCTGTTCCAAATCTTCATCCAAATGTGGCCACCAAGCTAAAACCCATGCAAGACATTTCAGGATGGGCTTCATGTAGCTCCTGTAGAATCTGCTGTCTTCCTGACACCCTGACATCCCACAATACACACCCATTTTCTACACTTAAATCAGCCCTTCTCCCCCAATAGGGACGAATTGCTTCTCTTGGATTCTGTGTGGGCCAGCTGTGCAGAATGAACTGTGTTACTTAAGACAGAATTGGATCCTGCCTGGTCCAGACTCTAATCTGAGAAGCTTTTACTAGTGTTTGATTAAGATGCTCCATCAATAGTACAACTTCCTCAGGGATTTTTTCAGTTCCGGGTGCTTCTGGTATTGGTAATCTCCTCAGGGTATCTGCATTTCCATGTTGGTTACCAGCTTGGTAGATTATTTTATATTGGTACACTGCTAGTGTCAGAGCTCAGTGTTTTAACCAGGCTGCTGCCATGGTGGGCACAGCAGCAGCAGCAGCAGCAGCAGAAGAAGAAGAGGAGGAGGAGGAGGAGGAGGAGGAGATTGGATTTATACCCCACCCTTCACTCGGAGTCT
>NW_015172560.1:604506-616609 GCF_001447785.1 Gekko japonicus | reverse complement strand
TCTTTTTGTAGCAGGAACTTCTTCGCATATTAGGCGACACACCCCTACTGTAGCCAATCCTCCAAGAGCTTACAGAGCTCGTCTTACAGGGGCTACTGTAAATTCTTGGAGGATTGGCTACATTAGGGGTGTGCCACCTAATATGCAAAGGAGTTCCTGCTACAAAAAGAGTCCTGTAGACCTTTCCCTTCCCCTCCCCACAACAGACACCCTGTGAGGTAGGTGGGGCTGAGAGACTCTGAGAGAAGTGCTCTTTCAAGGACAGTTCTGACAGAACTATGGCTTACCCAAGGTCATCCAGCAGCTGCAAGTGGAACAGTGGGGAATCAAACCCAGTTCTCCCAGATTAGAGTCTGCACACTTAACCACTACACCAAACTGGCTCTTACTTTCATTAAAGAGTCCAAGCAATGATTTATGGTCTGTGACAATCATGAATGGTTTCCCATGCAGATACTGATGGAATTTTTTTATGCCAAAGATAATGACTAGGCCCTCTTTTTCCATTTGTGAATAACCTTGCTCTGCTTTATTGAGTGACCTTGAAGCATATGCTAGAGGCTGTTCTTGATTTCCCATGTTGTGTGACAATATAGCCCCCACACCGTAACATGAAGCATCACAAGACATGATCAGTTCCTTTGTAGGGTTAAAATGGATCAGTAGATTTGAATATTTCAGTAGTTTCTTAGATTTTTGAAAGACTTCTTCTTGCTTCCATCCCTAGTGCCAGACAGTCGCTTTCCTCAAGGGATATGTAAGAGTTCCAATATCTAGAGGACTGTAGGGACATCTAGAGCACCTGAACTTTATGTATTATTGGATTATTTTATTCTGTTTTTAGTGTTTTAATCATGGCTTTGTGCCCTAATTGTTTAATCTTGGCTTTGTGCCCAAATTGTTAGCCGCCCTGAGTCCGTTCTGGGGAGGGCAGGATATAAATTGAACAATAAATAAATAAATAGGGCTGAGAGATTCAAAAGAAATCGATGATAATAGTCCGACATCCCAAAATGCTTGTTGATTTTATATCCCAAATACTGTACTTCAGGCTTAATGAAAAAGCATTTAATCCCTCTTAAATTCAGGCCAGATTCCTCTAATCTTTGAAGTACTTGCTCAAGCATCAAAAGGTGTTTATCATCTTTGCCAGTGATCAGGATATCATCAGTCCTAACCACTACCCCAGGAATCTCCTTAAACAGGTGTTCCGTTGCTCTCTGAAATATGCTGCAGGGCTGAAGAAATGGCATAGGTTGTTGTATTGGTACAAGCTTTTATGAGTATTTATTGTGGTGAATTTCTTGCAGACCTTTTCCAGTTCCATCTGTTGGTAGGCTTGGGACATGTCCAACTTGCTAAAGTGCTGACCTCCTCCCAGCACAGCCAATAGATTCTCTGCATGTGGAATCATGTAATTATCTAGTTTGGAGGCTTGATATACCATAACTTTGTAGCCCCCACAAATGTGAATGGTTTTGTTAGGTTTTGCCACAGGGACTGTGGGAGCTGCCCATTCTGAAAACTGCACAGGGGAGATGATGCCTTCCTTCTCCAGCCTGCCCAGTTCAGCCTCAGTCTTGTCTCAGATGGCATAGGGAACATGCCTGGGTTTAAAATACTTTGGCTGATTCCCCTCCTTTATATATATCCTTGTTTTAATGCCTTTTAAGGTTCCCAGTCCTTCTTGGAACACTGCAGGATGAGCACTCAGGACTTTTTGTACTTCTGGAGTTCCCTTCAGGTCCAGTTTACATATTTCTTCCTAGGCTAATCTCCGTTCTTTCAACCACTTCCTGCCCAGTAAATATCGCCCTTTATTACTATGGCCTGTAAATCCCACTGCTGCCCTTTATAATTCACAGGAATCCACACTGACCCTGCTATAGGAATATTTTCTCCAGTGTATGTCTGCAGTTTTACTTTCACATTTTCCAGGGCTCAGAGCCCTACTTTGCTCTGTTGATAAGTATTTTCATTAATCATGGTCACTGAAGCCCCTATATCTATTTTCATGTGTACAAGTTCATTATTTAGTTCCACAGTGACTGCATAGAGGTCTACTCTTTGGGCCTCTGTAGAATACATTGTGTGGAGAAGGCCTTCTTCCTTTTCTGCCTCTTCCAAATAGCAAGCTTCCAACTTCTTTCCTTTGTCTTTAGGAGGATGTCTCTCTCTCTGGGCCATGTTGCAGTCTCTGAGAACTGCCTCTACATCCCATTTTTAAACATGTATGGCACTGGGATCCTCTATGTGGACAAACCAAGGTCACACCTGAAACATCCCTGTAAGGCTGGAGGCATTTGCTTCTGGCATTTTATTTTATTTTATTTTGCCCCCCATAGGGGATTTTTTAAATTGCATTTTCTATAAACTACAAAGAAACAAGGAAAGGTAACTACAAACTACAGGTGAAAGTAAAGAAAAACCACTAAAAACCCAAGAGATGGTGGTCTTTCTCAATGCTTGCAAAATTAGCTTCTAGTTGAATAGAATTATACTTTGCTACGTTAAGTGAGTACAAAATTCTTAATGCTTGTACTAGAATCTCCAACAAATCTGACTATATAAAGAGCTCTATAAAGAGATGATTCAAATTAATTTAAAACAGAATCTAAAGAACAAGCACAACTCATTTTTTATCCTTTTATGTTTCTCAATCGATAGCTTGGTTTGGGGGGCAGCCGCCCCACGTTCAGAAACTGAGTCCTCATCTGAAGGTGTTAGTACTCCTTCTTCCTCACTTCCCTTGCTGCTGCCATTTTCATCTTTATCCTCTTCACCTGCTGGACCGGCATGTTGATGTAGAAATTCATGTGCCTTTACAATAGAGTCAATTTTTTCTTTCTTATCTTTAAATTTGAAGAGCATGAATTCAGGAACAATCCATCTTTAGGGGACATTGTTTTTCTGTAAAAACAGCGCAAAGTCTCTGAATTTCTTTCTCTTCTTCCTTAATTCAAATGGAATGTCCTTCAAAACTCTTGTTTCTTTGTCTTTGGTTTTCAGGATGGCTCCACTTGTTGCTTTCTAGTCTGCTTCAGATCTTCTCCTTTTGCTTCAGGAACCCCCTGGAATCTTAAGACATAGCTTGTCTTTTCCATTTGCAGCTGTAAAAGTTGAGCCTCATCAGTTGTTCTCTTTTTCTCCATCACCTGCATTTGTTTTTTGAGCTTCTGGGTTTTGGCATCCACTTCTTTAAGCTCTTGCTCCATTTTCTCTGTCTTTTTTGGTAGTTTCATTCAACTGGCTTTCTTATACATCGAACTTCTTATGGAGCGATGTCATTTGTTCCAGCAGAGGGCGCAGAGCCTCAGTCAGCATACTTTGGAAGTCTATGGTAGTATCCTTTCTAGGAACAGAATTCGCTGGACTGGCATTTCCAGCAGGGAACTTCAGTTATGGTTGCTTATCCTTCTCCTCCCTCCTTGGAGACGCCATGTTTGATAGTTGTTTACTTTTTAGAAAAAGTTATCAAAGTCTCAAGATCCTTTAGAAACGCTTGGTAAGTTCTTAAAAGTTCCTTATTATAGTGTAATTCCATTTTATAATCCGCCCTCCCTTTTAGCTTCGTTTAACAGTTCAGGTTTTTTTTTCTTTTTGAGAGGGAGTTCCCCCCCCCGTTCTGTTAAGGGAAGGCTTTCAGCTGACTTTCTGGTGTCTTTGCTTATACAATCACTCACATTACAGCGTAGAGCTCGCCTTTCGTGATTAACTCACCCAGCCACCAAGCGCTTGTCCCAGTGTGCGTTCCATTCCTGGAAATCAGTGGCGGGACCATTGGGGCAGGGATTGGCCCCCCTTTGCCAGCCATTTGCTAGAGGAAGGGCCCTCCAAGCACCCCATGGCTAGGAGCCCAATGCAAGGGCTCCGGGGGGGATGCATACCATCGCACCCCCTCCCATCCGCCGATTCAAGGCACGCGTCTCCTGGAGCTCCAGGAGAATGCGGGAGGGGTATGTTGTAGGTATGTAGGGCTATCTTTCAGCTATGCTCCTGCAGAGTGCAGGGGGTTGGACTAGATGATCTGCAAAGTCCCTTCCAACTCTAACATTCTATGATTCTATAAGGAACATTGTAACATTGTACAAATAAGCTTGGCTGTATTGCAAAAAGATTACAGCCTATTAAATAAGTTGGTTCTTTTCATGTTAAAAAAACAAAACTGGAGTGCTAAGTTGAAACTGACCATGGGGAGCAATGTGTAGAGTGGATATGGTAATTGTAAAGCAGATATTGTTAAAATGCGTGCAAATATGTATATAGTGTAGCACAAAGAAATTTCCCCAAACCTGGAATAATAGTATGAGAGGATGAAGATAAAATCCATCAAAGACCCTGTGTTAAGAGGATCTCATGGTGTCATGGTCGCACGGTCATGCCTCATCCCTGTCTCTTTCAATTTCACAAGTGTTATACTTGCATTGGATCCCATTAGTAGGTCAGCCCCAGAAACTGAGACGTTATGCCATTTTTAATGCAATCTTAAGATCAGTGTGAAAAAAGGGGCATAATGGCATGAATCAGGCCTCAGTTTTGTGGCAGGACTTTGATTTGCAATATGTAAGCCTGAGATAGTAAGTAATGTCACACAGCAGTAAATTCAGCTCATATCAATGGCTACCAAGCAATTGTAGCAGTAATCCCAATATGGTGCCCATGGGCATCAGAGTGCCTACCAGTGTGTTTCCTAGTACCCACTCTCTTCTTCCTTAAAGGATGTCTTCTTATAAACAAAGAGCAATCCTGGCTTTCCTCTACCTCACTGGATTGGGAGATATTTCAGAAGAGCCCAAGAAGCTTCATTTTAGCATCTATAGGTAGCACCCATTAAAGAAATAGGCGCCTCCATCACAGGAAGAGGCTGGGCTGGAACCCCTCAAAACTTTGTTATTTGATCCTTACCTCATGGCATCCATTTTCTGGTTGTCCTTGTCCCCATGACAGCCATCTTATGGTGATGCCCACTACTTGTTCTCAGAATTCTAAAAAGGCAAAATAAGGTTGGGGACCTCTGACATATATAGGAATAGTGCATAGGAGTAGCTTTGTCAGTTAGGATTGATCTCCACAAGTATATTTTTGTTCAAAGACATTGGAACAGGCTATCAACAATTCATCAAAGGAATAAATACTCTTTTTAAGATTACTCCTTGCCTTCTAACACTCTTATGATTATTCTACAGATTTTAAGTTAAAGCTCCATAAACATCACCCAGTGTTTTCAAAATGGAGTAGTGTCTCCTTTCAATACAAATTTTTAAATTCAGGAATAGACAGGAGAAATGACTGTTTTACAAGTGGCCTTCATTT
Organism: Gekko japonicus; assembly: GCF_001447785.1. Taxonomy (NCBI): domain Eukaryota; kingdom Metazoa; phylum Chordata; class Lepidosauria; order Squamata; family Gekkonidae; genus Gekko; species Gekko japonicus. The sequence goes on along the minus strand of NW_015172560.1, from coordinate 611,296 downwards.
TCAAAGACATATTCTAAAAATTATCTTATACAATTCCTTCCCGTCCTGTTATAAAAATAACCCTTTTGGTTCTGGCATCCCAACTCAATCAATATGTAAAGAAAACGTTGATACTATAGTCAAAATTCTATCAAATGCTGGACCAGCGAAGCAGAGCTACTGGTTCCACTCTGTTTTATTACTGGTGCTTTAGTCAGTAAAACAGAAAGACCACTGCCATGATCCACTTGCGATCTTAAATCATCAGTGGAGGAGACAAGAAGGGAAGGAGGAGGAGAAGGGAATGAACTGGTAACAAGGGATGAATTCATGAGAGCCAATTCTGGTATATATATTTATAATTTGTTTCAGTTAAGAATGAGGATTAAGGGTATATAAGCCTAATCATGTATATTTGTGTAGACAGTGGTGATGGGACTCACTCATGCAGGGTGTTTAGGACAGCCAAATTAGTAGCTGCTGCTTTGTAAGAGCCAACAGGGTGTGTATGTGTGTGTGGGGGGGAGTTATAGCTATAATAATTTCAACACAATCAAGGAATCAAGATCTGTGGTCTCATTATAAGACAGTATAGCAGAGGTGAAGAGTGAACAGACTAATTTTTGACTGGGTGATCCAGGGTGTTATTTGATTGGTTGCCCTGGGATATAAAATGGCACCTGGACAACAGGAAGGAGACTTCTCATCTCTTGATGCCATGATCTCTGCTCCTATTCTCACTTTACCCCCTTGCTTTACTACTGAAAACACTTTCCTTGCCTGTGGCAATCAAAGCATTTTAACACTGAGACTTTCTTATATATCCTACCTGGGAGGAAGTCAGGGTGAGATGATGGTCAAAGTCCACTGGAAAATATATGAAGTTCCCACTGCAGTTCACTTTTGTGGTTTTTTTAATGCACAGCTGTAGCATTAGAAATATGTTGAAAATATGAAACTGCCTTACATTGAAACAAGTGATTGGCCCATCAACCTCAATAAGATCTGTTATGATTGGCAGCAGCTCTCTCAAGTTCCTAACCAGTTCATCTAAGGGCACAGTTGCTAGCAATCAGACAGCTCCTAAAAACAAGATCACAGCAATTTGACAGGCAAACAAAAAGGGCCTTTGGAGCTGCAGGGTAACCAGCCTCACAACTCATTAGAAGCGATTCTGCTGTTAAATAGTGCATCATTACTTGATTCAACAGGTTGAAAATATTTACACACAGCATAATGCACAGTGAGATTATTAGACTTTGACTTATAGCACAGTACTGCATGAGAGAATGGTGGGGGTGGGGGAGAACTACTGCAGTACTAAGTTCCACTCCTAAAACAAATAAGAAGCTAACACATTTCATCCCTTGTCCCCAATGTCTTGCTCTCTGCCCTCTGGTCTCCCTTTGTCTCCTCACCACCACTCCGTGTATGACTGACAGCTGATCTGGCCTTTCTGTCTGACTTGTGTTTCTCTGTAAAGAGCCATTGATATAGTTAAAACAGGCATATCTTTCAGAATTTGCATTTAGATTGCAAGCATCCAGGGCCAAATTAAGACATGCCAAGGCCTCAGAACATCACCAAAAAAGAAGTAATTTTTAGTATTCTTTATTTAGAGGAACCTCATAATCTAAGCCCCTATACTATAGTCCACTAAATCTGTGCATTAATTCAGCTCTGTAACCAGGGGTCATTTCATAGAAAAAGAGGTGCAGGAGCTCATTAGCATAACTTATTTGCATATGCCACACCCCCTGACATCACTGGAAGTGTATCAGAAGGCAACACCCACCGCTCAGGCTCCACTGGACTGTTTTGGATTGCTAGCTATTTGGGGGAGGGGGAACGTGCAGATCTGTCCTCACAGAGGAGGGAGAGCTTCTCCTGAATAAAACTTGGTCTTAAAGGTGCTACTGGACTGTTTTGGATTGCTATGGGGGGGACACACACAGAACTGCCCTCACAGAGGAGGGAGAGCTTGTATTTGAAGGCGGGCCGGGGGGGATCTGCAACTTACCTGGCTGCTTCTTGCTCCTCGTGGCCCAACTGAGGGCTGCTGGGAGCAGGGGGTGGGGCTTGCTGCATGTGCCCGCCCCATAGGCTCCTTACTGCCGGAGCGCCGCTCCTGTGCACTCCCGCAGGAAATGACCCCTGTCTGTAACCATCACATTGGAATGTTTGCTATACCGATTTGCTCCATCAGGAGCAAGGATGGAGACGGGAGAGACAACTGACAACTGACAGCCTTTGGTTGGAGAGCCCTGTTTCCCCAGGGACTTAACTACAGCCTGAGCTAACCGCCTAAGACAATCTAAGAAGATCAAGGAGCTGATTGCGAGATGAGAAAATTAAGCAATAACAACCACTGTGGAATCATCACTACTAGCACTTTATTATGTTTTATGGTTAGAACTGTTATTTGTATTTTGATGCTGTTTAATCTTTATTTTATACTATTGTAAATTTTATGTTGTTTTTATGTAAGCCGCCCTGAGCTGGCCTAGGCCGGGAGGGTGGTGTAGAAATCAAATCAAATCAGACTTCAGTGGCATGTTCCTTTGGTCTTAAAGAACTGCCTCCTCCTCTGTTAAGGGGAACAGGAAAGGTGGATCTGTGCATCATCTTCCTCCATCCATACAGGTGATCACTGAAACTGCACACACTTTTCTATAATAGCCATATGCAAGTGGAGGAGTCCCTAGCAGCACGCGCAGTTTCTGTTAATAATCTGAAAAATTACAGAGAGCTTGAATGGGGAGGTATGGCCTGGAAACAAAACCTCTTCAGGGGACCAATATTCCGCATTCTGTGCCCTTTATATTACTTTGTGAGGTTCCTCATATCCCTGCAGATTCCAGTATTCCACATTTTCTGCTTTCCATTATTTCCAGTTCCTTTCCCAAAATCTTTTGCCCCCAATATTTGACAATATCCCTTTCATTGCCATCCAAAACAGAGTTATCCCCATCTAAGTCCATTAAAGTCTCCGATGAGTGTAATTCTGCTTAAGATGGCACTGTTGATCATCTTCCGTAAAGAAATAATGTCAAGTATGAATTTCACTTATTCATCCATCTCTAACAATAATCTCTCCATTTCTGAGTCCCATGGTGTTGGAGCATGGGATATTACCAGCATGTGCTTAAAGATGTGCCATGGCTTTGTGTGTTTTCAGTAAGATCACTGCAAGGTGTGCAGCTTTCCATTATAAAAGAAACGTAAGAAGAGAATGTGTAAGTTACTCCTCCTCTGAAACTACTGAAAACGGAGGCCGTAATCAAACCTGGTGACCATTCATAATTGACCTGTGCTGTTAAAGATTGGAAAGGTAATCATTTAACATCACTAAAGAATTGATCCAAAGAAGTCTGGTATGGAAAATAAATGTCACATCAGATAAAAGCTTTAAAAAATAGATATGGCAAGTCAGAAGAGTTTAACACAATGTGTGAAATTTCATTAAAGATATAAATTTGAAGGGGACCCAATTCAACACGCAGCACATAGATAGTTGTTCCTTTTAATTAATATTTCATTAAGAATTAAATATTTATTTGAGCAGTGCCATTTGATTTCAGTGTTAAGCTGGAGGCAGAGACAGAGGACGAGCATTACTAATGTTATTAGATTGTTGTTACAGTACAGTATGTATATTGTATGCTTCATGCATGGTTCTTTGCGATTAAAAATAAAAGTTTGCATGGGGGGGGGGCTATGTCATGCATGAAGAGGCCAGAAAGTAGCTATCTGTTGTTCTTTTAAAGATAAGATTTCTGTTCTAAGGATAGGTTTACCACCTGGCTTTCAGGTTCAGTTTGAACACGCCCATTTGACCCTGAATGTCATCAAACTTTAACAATACCCTTTGTATGGGGGGGGGAAAATCTGTATCCCCCTCAAATATCAATACTGCCATGTGTATCAGAGTTACTAATCCTCTAGAAGCAAGGATTGGCAACAGAACAAAATCTTTGTTTAAAAAGAATCTCATTCAGGTCCATGGGTTAAATTATATGTATCATTTGGCAAGACAGAATACTTGGAAGCTAGAAGTTATTAGAAGAAGAGAGATCAAAGAGGAAAAGGAAATGATTTGACAGGCTAAAATAACATTTTTAATCCATCACACAAAAGTTGGACATATGTTTGGTAGCAGATCAGACAAGGATATATGTGCAGAAAGCAAGAGAACTCAACAGAACCAATTCCATGTTTTACTATATGGGCATCTACTTCTAAAGCTTTTGGGGAATAATCCACTTGTTTCTTATCTTTCTACTCCATTAACTTCAATGGTAGCTAGCACGGCAAATCTATGACACTTTAGTACTTTGCATCATTTCACTTTCAACCATTTTCCCCTGAGCTACCTGACTGTATTTACAGAGGAAATCCTGTCTTCTGATAATCCTTGAATTGACATTTGAGATACTGAAGTCGCAATGCACAGAGGAAAAGGAAAAGCAGAAGCCTAGGATCAGCTGCCTTACTTCCTCTTCTGCTGAACACATAACTGTCTCTTTCATCAGTAGTCTGAATGGAGACGCTTATGCACAGACTGAGGTGCAGGATGAGGCTTGTTAGTGATGGGAAACATCCAAACAACTGTACATACATGTAGCTGGATCAGGATTACTGTTTCTGGATTGGAGTCCACTGGCGTTCCATTGGTGGAGGCTGATTTTTCCTTGCCTTCTCTTTCTTCCAGCAGTCCCATGCCCATCAAAAGAAAAAGAAAAAGAAAGGTGATGCTGGAGATTGGGGAAGCTGTGTGGACAAAGAACCATGCAGAAAATAGGGATGCCAGCCTCCAGGTGAGACTTGGGGATCCCCTGGAATTACATCTCATATCCAGACTACATAGATCAGTTCCCCTGAAGAAAATGGATGGTTTTGTGGGTGGACTGTATGGCATTGTACCCCATTGATTCCCCTGTCCTCCACAGGCTCCATCCCCAAATCTCCATGAGTTTCACAACCTGGATCTGGCAGCTTTGCTCCTCCACCCCCCTGGCCACCCTAGACACAGAGGAGGGGAACTGTGAAATTGCCCCTCCTCCCTCTTAAACTAGTGAAAATTTTGTAGGCTCCAACCCATTAGTATCCACTTCTGAAGATCATAACACACCCCCCTGGCCACCCTAGACACTGAGGAGGGGAACTGTGAAATTGCCCCTCGTCCCTCTTAAACTAGTGAAACTTTTGTAGGCTCCAACCTATTAGTATCCACTTCTGAAGATCATAACAATCAAGATTATCAATTGTGAAGCACCAAGGCCTAAAAGTAGTTAAATGAGAATCTACAAGTGTTTGGAATAATATAGCACAACAGTACAACCATTACTTTACAGGTATCACTAAGAACATAGTTATTTATTTATTTATTTATTTGCAGTGGTAAAGGTCACAGAGGGGCTTTAAAGATTTTGAAACACTTTTCAAATCTTCGCTGTATTGTTTCCTTCTTTTGGAATATACTTTTAAAAAATTGATTTTATGTTCTAGATTTACTTCTTGTCCTTGCAGTACAGTCTTGAGCAGTTACACTCTTCTAGGTCCATTGGCTTCAACTGAATAAGAGGGATGCACGTCTGCTTAAGACTGTACTGTTACCTCCCCCCACATTACTCCCCTCCCCTCAAAATACTGTATTTCAGGGACTAGATTTAAATTTTGGTTTTATGTATTCTATGTACTCTGTTTTATGTATTTTATTCCTATGGTAAGCTGCCTTGAGCTCCATAAAGAAGAACTTTATTTGAATATTTGAACTTCAAATATTGGAACGTAAGTATGATCTGATAGGTATCACTGAAACTTGGTGGGATGAGTCTCATATATGGAGTACAGTGATTGAAGTATATACCTTGTTCAAATAGAATAGAATAAACAAAAAAAGGAGGCGGGGTGGCACTATATGTCAAGAATGAATACACTTGCACTGAAATTCAGGATTTCGAGAGTTGCCCTGTTGAAAGTGTGTGGGGTAAGGATAGAGCAAGGGAAAAAGAAGGGGATATTGTTGTGGGGGTATACTACAGACCTCCGAACCAATCAGAGGAACTGGATGATGCATTTGTACAACAGCTTGCTAAACTTTCACAGAGACAGGATGTTGTGGTTATGGGAGATTTCAACTATCCAGATATTTGCTGGAAATCTAACTCTGCTAGACATGGGGCATCCCACAGATTCTTGAATAGTCTTGTGGACAACTTCATCTCTCAGAAGGTGGAGGTGGGAACCAGAGGATCTGCTATCCCAGATTTAATCCTGACTAACAGGGAAGAACTGGTTGATGAAGTGAACGTTGTGGGATCCTTGGGGAATAGTGACCATGTCAGCTTGGAATTTGACACAGAGAAGGATTTGAAACCAGGACATAGTAGGACTCGTATCCTGGACTTCAGGAAAGCTGATTTAAAAAAACTCAGAGAAATATTAGGTAGGATCCAGATTATCAAATGGAGACTGCTTGACCTTGAACTCTAAATGTTATGTCCTGCACAATTTCGCATATTTTCTCAGGCTCAGTTAAATCTCCCAATTCAGTATGGCCAGATGGCCCTTTATCTTCACAACTTAGTTCAGCCTTCACACTGTAGAGCCTTTACATTAGCCCATCTAAATATTTTCCCTTCAAAAATGCTCCCAGGCCAGTTTAATAAAATCCCCCTACATGAAAGGTTATGTTCTTGTCCTTTAAAATCTGTGGATTCAATATATTATATTATTTTTGACTGTCAATTTCACTCAGCCATACGCAAATAATTGTTGTCATCTTTATTTCCTCCTAATTTTAGTTCTA
>NW_015172560.1:591511-598982 GCF_001447785.1 Gekko japonicus | reverse complement strand
GCAGTAATCAAGCCTGGAAGTGACCATTGCATGGATCACTGTAGCTAAGTCCTGGGGGGAGAGATATGGTCTCACCAGCCTTATCTGTCTAAGATGGAAAAATGCAGATCTGGCAACTGCAGTAACCTGGGCCTCCATAGAGAGAGAGGCATCCAGTATTACTCCCAAACTCCTCACTTTCTGGGCCGGCACCAAAGGCAACCCTTCCAGTGTGAGGAGTCTGCTACCCACATCTACACACAAACCCAACCCAGGTACAGGACCTCCATCTTTGATGGATTAAGTTTCAGCCGGCTCTGCCACAACCATCCGGCCACAGCCTCCAGAGCCTCAGCCAGAGTGTCAGGGGCAGAAGACGGATGGCCATCCATTAATAGGTAGAGCTGTGTGTCATCCACATATTGATGGCAATCAAGCCCCTAACTCCTGGCTAACTGGGTGAGGGGGCACATGTAGATGTTAAATAGCATTGGCAAGAGGATCGCCCCTTGCGGCACTCCACATTCAAGTAGGTATTGTGAGGAGACCCTTTCACCAAGTGCCACCCTCTGTCCCTGACCATGGAGAAAGGAGGAGAACTATTGTAAGACAGTCCCCCGAACTCCTGCATTGGTGAGGTGGTGGGTCAACAGATCATAGTCGACCATGTTGAATGCTGCTGGTAGATCTAATAAAAACAGCAGTGCCGCCCCGATCCAGCTGCCTACAGAGATCATCTGTAAGGGTGATCAGAGCCGTCTCTGTCCCATGACCAGGGTGGAAGCCAGACTGGAATGGATCGAGGATGGAAGCATCCTCCAGGAAAACCTGGAGTTGTTCGGCCACTGCTCTCTCAACTACCTTACCCAGAAACGACAAAATTGATACTGGGCGGTAGTTGGCCAGGACCACAGGGTCCAATGATGGCTTTTTCAAGAGCGAATGAACTACTGCCTCCTTCAGAGCCCCTGGGAAAGTCCTAGAAGAGAGGGACAAGTTGACAATTTCCTCCAAGGGAACCCGAATGCTCTCCTCACAAGCTTTCACCAGCCAGGAAGGGCAAGGGTCAAGAAGGCAGGTAGTAGGCTGCCAAGATCCTATTACCTTTCTCCTGGGAGAGCTGGTCGAAGTTGTCCAATATTGGACCTGAAGACAGATAAGGGGCTTCATGTTCCTTTCTCAATTGCGGTTGGGAGGTCCTGGCAGAGCATTATGATCTTATCTGCGAAATAGTTTGCAAATGCCTCACAGACAATAGCCAATTCCCTACTATTTTGTCTGCCCTGTGGCAGAGTTGTGATTGACCAAATAGTTCTAAATAATTGGGCTGGATGCGAGCTTGCAGATGCAATGGAGGCCACATGGAAATCCTTCTTAGCGGCTTTCACTATTATCTCATAGGCTTTCATAAGTGTCCTATAGGATGTTCGTGTTGCTTTGTCACAAGCACACTGCCACCTTTGCTCTAGCCGTCTTAGCTCTCACTTCATCCTTCGCAGCTCCACTGTATACCATGGTTGCTGCTTTGGTGCGAGGGCATAGAGGGCACTGGGGGGCAATCTCGTAAATGACTTCAGAGAACCAGTTTTCCCAGTCCTCCACCAGCTCATCCAACAAGCTGCCAGTGGGCATCTGATCCCGCAGAGCTTCTTGAAGCCAACCACAGTCCAATTGGCTCTGCGGGCGAGCATAAATGCACTCACCATCTAAACAGGGCAGGTGTGGTATGCTTAACTGGACCTTCAGGGTGAAGTGGTCAGACCATAGGACTATGTAGTCATAAGATCCACATGTATCCCCATTTCAAAAATCAATTCCAGCATGTGGCCTGCTTGGTGCATGAGAGTCGATACAAACTGGGAGAGTCCCAGTGCCTCCATGGATGACACTAGGTCCCTGGCCTGAATGGACACCGCATCGTCAGCATGGATATTGACATTAGGAAAAAGCCAATAATGGAAATAAATACAATGAGCTCTAGAAAGAGGCTTTGGGCAGGTGCCCCGGCCTTGGGCACTCAGTATTTGCCGTGGTGACCTGAGCAAGGTATAAGGACATAGAGTCCACCGTTTTCTCCAGGGGAATTGAGCTCTGATGTCTAAAGAGCAGTTATAATTCTGAGTGATCTCCAGCCCTCACCTGGAGATTGGCAACAGTGGTTCCCCAGGAGGAAAAGTACAGTCTTTCTCTGCAGTGGGACCAAAGCAGCTTATATCATTCTCCTCTCCCCCTTTTGATCTGCACAATAATCCTGTGAGGTAGGTTAAGCTGAAAGTCTGACTAGTCAGAAATCACCCACTCAGCTTCCACAGCAAGAACCCAGGTCTGGCAGTCCCTGTTCTGAAGCACTAACTGCTACACCACACTGGCTGTGTTATTGCTACAAAATCTCCAGGAATTTCCCAACCTGGAGCTGGCAACCCTGGTCAGGATTGGCCCCAATGAGGTCCCCACAAAGGCCAAAGGAGGCCTAGAAAGGGCCTCTTCCCCCGCCTTTTTACTGACAGAACAAAGCTAGGTTGCCTAGCAAGAGCCACTGAGGGGAAAGTAGGGTTGCCAGCTCTGAGTAGGGAAATACCTGGAGAATTGGGGGGTGGATCCTGTGGAGGGCAGGGTTTGGGGAGGGGAAGGACCTCAGCAGGGTATAATGCCATAGGGTCTACCCTCCAAAGCAGCCCTTTTCTCCAGGGGAACTGATCTATGTAATCTGGAGATCAATTGTAACAGTGGGAGTTCTCCAGGTCCCACCTAGGGGTTAGCAACCCGAGAGGAAAGGGAGCTGCATAGCAGGAGGAGAAGAGAATGGTTTAATGGCTGCTGACCCACCTCAGTAGCCAACCAACCATAGAGGAGCCAAGCAGGAGAAGCTTCTTCATCAGGAGAGACAGCCATTTTGGCAGTTTATTCTGACAGGGAGGGAAGAGTGGGCAGGCAGTGGGCAGAAGAGAGGAACAGATCCACCACCCAGCCAACAGCACACAAGTACTCTTGAGTGGTGGTTGATGGGCCAATGGCTAATGGAGCACACAGCACAGCCAATGGGAGAGCGGGAAATGGCCAACGTGTTAGGGCAATTATATATATCAGATATATATATCAGATTATCATTTACGTTGTAAGCCTTGAATTCTTATAAGATAGAAAGGTGGCTAATAAATTTTCTAAATGAATGAATGAATTAACAAACGAATGAATAAAATATCATCTCTGTTATTCACAGGAAACCCAATTCCCAAGTGTGTGGGTAGGCCAGTCTGTTTCAGGTCAGGAAAATGGTGAAGGGGAACAGACTTAAGCCCCATACACACCATGGTCATGAGCCATATCAGGCCTTTGCACACTCAGGAATGGAGTTCCTGGTGGGGAACTTGCAGCTGACATCAGACTGAAAAAGTGGATTGGTGGAGGACGTGTGGAACATGAAAGTTAGGTAACATGCAGTTAGGTCCTCAGTAACTGTTATGGAGAGCTTTATCAGATTTTTGAAGACTGCATGCTTTTACAGCCTACATGACAAATCATCACACCTTTACATAATGCTACCACTGTAAGGTAGCTTCTGGCATTGCACAGTAGAATCAGGCATGATTACTGTTAGAAAATTGTGTCTTGAAACAACACCCTCCTTTCTCCCCAATGAGTCCCGATGAAATCTTCTCTGTTTGTGATCAAAAGAATCTTTCTCATTTTCAGTAGTGCACCAGAAACATGAAAAATCCATCAGTAAGCAGACTGTCTTTATTTTACTCTAAGGATTACAAGGGAGACAATAATTTGCATCAAATAGATGCCTGTGAATTTATCCTGTTTGTTGAATACAATTAAACTTTTGCCCAGCTCTACAGGAGCTGAAACACAAACAGTTTACATCGTGAAGTTAAAATGCAGAAGAGGCTTATTTTATAACCTCAACAAATGTAACCTTTCTTTTACATATTTAATTGTTATGTAGTTATTTTATAACACTGCAGGTAGTGTTTTCACACTGGAAATCTATTTGCTTTTGTTAATGTGCATGCGTGTCTTTTACATAAGTGGTACTTCCCACAAGTGAGGTATAAAGATAAAGAATTGGAAAATGGCATTCTTGAAGCTCGTGAATGGCATTCTAAACAGCAGGGACTGTGAGTCCATTTTCATCATAGCAGCAGAAACTGCAGATAATGTTTTTTAATACATGCCGTTTATCATTAGCCTCACTCTTTTCAAACTAGAACAGAAAAATGTCCTTTAACAGTTTGGTGTTATTTCGGAGTGTGGCTTCCTGTGTAGGAAAGAAGAAATAGGTCTCTGAATTTCAAAGCATGACTGTGTGTGACAGTTTGTCAGTGGTAGCCACTGGGGAAGTGTTAATTGTGCGTGGTAGCGCCCTTGTGCTGCCAAATTTACAGCATGCAGCACCAATCAAGGTCAGCCACATCCACTCTACTGTGCCCTCTTTCTTTCTGGTGGTGGTGTGGCCAGCCCTCCCAGCAGGCAGATCAGAATTAGAGGGAAATCAATGGATTCCCAAATCAAACTGGAAACCAATGGATTTATCTTACTTTAGTGATGTCTGTCTCTGTGCTCATTTCCACACTCTGATTCCAGACCACAAAGCTGTCTCTTACTAGTGGCAGCTAAATAAGTACACATACTACACAAGTACATAACACTACACCATTTTTTAAAAAGTTTGCTTTTGAGCTAAAATGCAGCAGAAAGTTTTCTGGAGCAATCATCCTATGCTAATAGTGATGTAATTTATAAAGAAGAGAATCCTGGACTTAGCTACAAGAGACACAAGAAACAAGCACCTCAAGCAGTGTCTTGAGGGTTGTTGGCAGGACAGCTCTCTCCCACCATTGGTGGGGCCTATGATGGTCAGTAGCCAATCAATGACTGAGCACTTTCATGGTGCCAACTCAGGGTCCTGTACCATTGCCTCCTGGTAAGCAGTTGTATGGTGATAAGCAGTTTTATGGTGTCCAGATTCAAGTTGGGCTCACAGTTTGGGGAGTCTAAGTTTTCCTCTTGAATAGTTTCAGCAATCTACATGCACATGGTTATTAACCAAGGAAAGTGAACCCTCTCTTTGCCCATTGCTTTTCATTTCCAGGGCTAGTAGCAATGTGGAGTGGCAAGTGGCAAAATGTACTGAAGGATTAAATGCCTCCCTCCCTCCAGACCCAGGACTCTGATTCAAATCTGGCCACATGTGGCAGCTTTAAAAATGTTGGGAAGATTTGATAATGGATATTCTCACATCTCATCTAGCTTGACCTCACTTTCCTGAGTGCACTGTTTCTGAAATTTCACAGCAGCAATGGTGACATGTGGGTCGATTTTCAATGGAAAATGGAGTGCATGAATGGAGATAAGCTCTGTCCTTTTTTTTCACTGTGCTCAAGTGCTACAAGCATTTTTCTCTAAGCCCAGACTATTTCCAGTATTACAGTATGAGTAGAAAAAATGCTTCAGATACTTAAGTAATGCAGAATCTGGGGTTTCAGAATCTAGAAGTAGCCTGGGCCTCTCTGAGAGGCCTGGGGACAGCTTATTAATTTTGTCCTCTTATACTGTCCTGAGAAAACCTGTCATTAATTACAGATGTGTGCTGTGGAGTCATGGTTTATCTAGAGTATAACAATATATCTAAGTCTGCCTGGAAAGGTCCCCCCCCCCTGTGTGTACAATTTATAAACTTTACTCCTTCATCTCCAAGTTGTGTCATACTTATCTCAGTTTTTAAGCCTGTACTCAGTAAACAATCTTCTTCTCTTTTTTAAAAAAATCTTATCTTTGCTGAGTTTGCCTCACACCATAACTATCAGTCACAGGACTGAATAGCTGTTAACTTCAAGTCAAAATCCATCCCAGAACTTTATTTCCCACTGGAATCTCCAATGCAATAGGGAAGGCAGAAAAGTGATGACTCCTGGGGTGGTGTCTGGTGAAGTTTTTAAACGGGACTTGCTCCAGGAAACTGCCACAACATTGTTCCTGACCCCCCTCCCCTGGTCTTCAAGGCAATAATCTTGTTTCTGCTGGTATATGATTGGCTGACCAGGAATCAAAAAGAAAAGAAGATTCTTCCACCTCCTTGCTCTTTCAGTGTCTCACCTGTTGCATAATCAACTGAAGCTTCCAGTGCATAAAGAAAAGCTACCATATGGGCATCCTGGTCCCAAACTATTTAGGGCTTTAAAATGCTTTAAAAGCACCATGAATTGAGCTGGGAAGCAAATGGGCAGCCATTGAAATATGACTATATGTGGCAAAGAAAGGGCAGTTGAACTGGAAGTTTTTTATGCAAGTGTAGAACCCACAAACTGTAAGAACTGATATATGTGTCCAGCTGTCAAACACATCAGGAAATACATGTCCAAAATGCCATTCAAATATGTATTTAATTGTTGCTCAAAACTTGCTTAAAATATATTTTCTTTTGCATGTATTTACCATATTTCTATGAATTATATATATATATTTGATTATACTTATCATTTGTTAAAAAACTATAACAAATAGTATGTATAATCAAATATATATAATTCACAGAAATACAGTTGTTCAGTCGCACAGTTGAGTCCGACTCTTCGCGACCTCATGGACCTCATCATGCCAGGCCCTCCTGTCTTCCGTCGTGCCGGAAGTTTGCTTAATTTCATGTTCGTTGCCTCGATAACACTGTCTAATCATCTCATCCTTTGCCGTCTCCTTCTTCTTTGACCTTTAATCTTTCCCAGCATCAGGGTCTTCTCCAGTGAGTGCTCCCTTCTTATTTGGTGGCCAAAGTATTTGAGCTTCAGTTTCATTATCTGGCCTTCCAGGGAACAGTCAGGGTTGATTTCTTTTAGGATTGACTGATTTGCTCTCCTTGCAATCCAGGGGACTCTCAAGAGTCTTCTCCAGCACCATAATTCAAAATAATCTATTATTCGGTGCTCGGCCTTCCTTATAGTCCAACTCTCGCAGCCATACATTACTACTGGGAATACCATTGCTTTGAACATACGGACTTTTGTTGGAAGGGTGATGTCTCTTTATTATGCTGTCAAGGTTTGCCATTGCTTTCCTCCCAAGGAGCAGGCGTCTTTTAATTTTGTGGCTGCAGTCATCATCTGCAGTGATCTTGGATCCCAGGAACGTGAAGTCTGTCACTGCTTCCACAACTTCTTCTTCTATTTGCCAAGGAGTGATGGGGCTGGATGCTATTTCTAAGGCCCATTTGGCTTCAGATTCCAGGATGTCTGGCTCGGTCAGTGATTACACCGTCGTGGTTGTCAAGGACATTGAGGTCTTGTATAGTTCTTCTGTGTATTCTTGCCATCTTTTCCTAATCTCTTCTGCTTCTCTTAGGTCCCCACCGTTTTTGTCCATTTTTCTTGAAGAGATCTCTAGTCCTTCCCATTCTATTATTTTCCTCTATTACTTTGCATTGTTCATTCAGGAAAGCCTCCTTACCTCTCCTTGCTGTTCTCTGGAAATCTGCATTCAGTTGGGTAAATCT
>NW_015172560.1:581181-591312 GCF_001447785.1 Gekko japonicus | reverse complement strand
TGCCCTGCCTCATTTTGTTTCAAAGGCCAAACTTGTCTGTTAATCTGGTTATCTTTTGACTTCCTACTTTAGCATTCCAGTCCCCTATGATGAGGAGGACATCTTCTTTTGGTGTTAGTTCTAGGAGGTGTTGTAGGTCTTCATAGAACTGGTCCACTTCAGCCTCTTCTGCATCAGTGGTTGGGGCATAGACTTGAATTACTGTGATATTGAATGGTTTGCCTTGGATTCGGACTGAGAGCATTCTGTCATTTTTGAGATTGTATCCCATTACTATAAAGGCCACACCATTTTTTCTATGGATTTCCTGGCCACAGTAGTAGTTATAATGGTCTTCTGAGTTAAATTCACCCATTCCTGTTCACTTCAGTTCACTGATTCCCAAGATGTCGATGTTCAGTCTTGCCATCTCATTTTTGACCACGTCAAGCTTACCTTGATTCATAGATCTTACATTCCAGGTTCCTATGCAGTATTGTTCTTTGCAGCATCAGACTTTCCTTTCACCATCAGACACATCCACAGCTGAGCATCCTGGCCCAGCTGCTTCACTCGTTCTGGGGTTACTTGTACTTGCCCTCTGCTCTTCCCCATTAGCATATTGGACACCTTCCGACCTGAGGGGCTCATCTTCCGGCATCATATCTTGTAGCCTTTTGTTACTGTCCATGGGGTTTTCTTGGCAAAGATACTGGGGTGGGTTGCCATTTCCTTCTCCAGTGGATCACACTTGGTCTGAGTTCTCTGCTGTGGCCTGTCCGCCGTGGGTGGCCTTCCACGGCATAGCCCACAGCCTCATTGAACCACGCAAGCCCCCTCGCCATGTCAAGGCAGTGATCCATGAGGGAGAGAAATACGGTAAATGCATGCAAAAGAAGATATTTGATTATTCTTAAAATGTATGTTTTTGTTTAAGATGAACACTAAAGCATCTTGTAGCCTTAACGGTATGCAACATCAAACCCCACAAATAAATAATAGACTAAAATTGGAGACAGAGAGCAACCATTATTCTACTTAGTATGATACAAAACTAGAGCCCTGTTCTGCTTTCATTATGAGTTGAATGGAAATGGACTATGTTTTCCAAAAAGGTGAAAGATCTACTGGAAAGCCATTATACCCGATCTTGTCCAATGTTGATGTCTGCATCCAGCAGTAAAAATATTTTGAAATAACACAGAGCAAACATAGGATTCAGATTTTTAAAAGCTGCTCTCAGTGTAGATGCAGGATTTTGTTCTCTGTTTCAGTTGAGGCCAGCTGCTTTACTCTTCCCGCAGGAAATTAACCAAGAAGTAAAAGAGAAGAATTTTCTGTAGGAATGGCTTTTTATTTCTGGAAAATGAGTCTCCCAGAGATTAGCACAGACGTGGAATTCACACCATCTCCACCAAAGCTCCCCAGATAGCGATCTTTTTTTTGTTTATTACCAAAAAAAGAAGAAAAAGATCTGGAATCAGCCAAGGAGCATGTAGAGCTTGCAGTTATTGATTTGGTTTCCAATTGTGAAAAACTGCACTATGATTTTAGTACAAAGATTTTGGTATTGGAGTCAAACCAAATGTCTAGACTCTGATAACCACCAGGGATATGGAAAGCAGAGTTATGGAGGAGGCATTAGTAACTACCAAAATTCTTTCCTTTATGGTGGGCTTTAGGAGAGAAGGCTGTAGCTTGTTATTATAGGAGAAGGATTACATTCTCCAGGATCTTCTTTCTAGATCAGATCTAGGTATGTCTTTCTGTTTTTCAAAGAAGGAGGTTCTCAAAGGGGTTGGTAATGGTAATGATGGTGTCCAGACTGTATTCATTCATTAGCATCAGCTCCTACAAGGAAAACACGTAGACCTCTATTTTCTACTCAGAGCAACTGAAATTTCAGAATTTCCAGTGCATAAGCAGGACAGCAAGAATGAAAATGTAGGCTTCATAATGAACCATCCTCTGTGCTCCCCACTCATCTCTCACTCAAAACTTTAATTCATTCCTATCCAATATTTATATACAGCCTCAGACACAGTCATTTATATAGTCTTTATCAAGAAATCTAAGGTAGTACAGAGCATATCCTTATTCTTATACTGCCAACAACCACTGACACTTAAGTTTTTTTACACACAGTAACAAGGGGCTGGACATAAAGTTCCACATGTGAAGCAAAATTCACAAATAATGGACTTTATTAATAGAGAGCCAGTGTGGCATAGTGGTTAAGAGTGGCAGACTCTGGAGAACTGGGGTTGATTCCCCACTCCTCCACATGGAGCCTGGCTGACCTTAGGCCAGTCACAGTTCTCTCAGGACTCTCTCAGCCCCACCTACCTCACAAGGTGCCTGTTATGGGCAGAGGAAGGGAAGATGATTGTAAGCCTCTTTGAGACTCCTTAGGGTACAGAAAAGCAGGGTATAAAACCCAACTCCTCCTCCTCCTCCTCCAGTTGCAGTCATAAGAACAGTTTGGTTAAGAGTGGTGGACTCTAATCTGGAGAACCAGGTTTGATTCCCCACTTCTCCACTTGCAGCCAGCTGGGTGACTCTGAGTAAATCACAGTTCTCTCAAGAGCAATCCTCTCAGAGCTCTCTCAGCCCCGCCTACTTCACAGGGGAGAGGAAGGGAAGATGATTGTAAGCCGCTCTGAGACTCCGAATGAAGGGTGGGGTATACATCCTCTTCCTCTTCGTCTTTTGACCAGTGGTCCACCAATCAAGCAACATGTTTCATAATCAGTTACCTTGGAGGGCCAAATGACAGGGCAGAGAGCCAAGGTCTGAATGTAGAGGTTCCCTTAAGTCACCATGGCTAATAGCCATTGATGGACTTATTCTTCACCTAATCCTTTAAAGCCATCAATGCTTGTGGCCGAAACCACCTCTGGTTAATCACTTGCCTTGAAAACCCTATAGCGTTAGCTGCATGACATGATGGCACTTTTCACACACAGTTGCTTGGAGTCATTGCTACATCCATTGGCAGTGAATTCCACAATTTTGTTATCAGTTGCATAAAGGAGTATTTCTTTTTGTCTGTCCTGAATCTATTGCCCATCATTTCAGTGGGTGCCCCCAAGTTTTTGTATTATGGAACATGGAGAAAAAAGCTCTCTCTATCCACTTTCTCTACCCCATGCATAATTTTATAACACCTTATCATGTGCCCTCTCCATCTTTTTTTAAACAGAAAAGTCCCAAACTTTTAGCCTTCTCTCATAGGAAAGGTACTCAAACTCTCCTAATTTTGGCTCCCCTCTTCTGTCCCCCCCCAGTTGTGTAATATCCCTTTTGAGATATGATAACCAGAATAGCACATAGTAATCCATATGAGGCCTAACCATAGACATATACAGGACATTACAACATCAGTCATTTTATTCCTTTTCTAATAATCCTTACCATCTAGTTTGCCTTTTTCATTGCTACTGCACCCTGAGACCCTGGCAACTGCAAATTCTGTTCTGAGGTCTGGGGAAATCTCATAAGAACATAAGAGATGCCAATGTTGGATCAGGCCAAAGGCCCATCCAGTCCAACACTCTGTATCACACAGTGGCCAGAAATACCAGTGCCATCAAGAGGTCCACCAGTGAATAATGGGAAGGAGAATGGAAGAAAGGAAAAGGCAAGAATCACCCTCACTTCCATCAATGGAAGTGCCATTCTGCTAGCACAGGTGTTGTTATGCTGGTGAGAGAAAAGCTTTGGATCCAAACCAAGGTATCATGATAAGGAAGCAGGTAATGTAGTCTGACTTTCAAAAAGAAGGATAGGAATATTATTTGCTTCCAGCTGGATGAGATGGTTAGACAGTGTCATAGATGCAACGAACATGAAATTGAGTGAACTTCAGAGGACAGCAGAAGACAGGCGGGCCTGGCGTGACCTGGTCCATGGGGTTGCGAAGAGTCGGACTCGACTGTGCGACTGAACAACAAAAAACTACTTTCAAGCAAACAATTCAGTTTTGATTAGAGAATCTACTCTATAAAGTTCTTGGTCATGTCACAGTCATCTATCACTGTATAAGTCACCATCTTGATTTAAAACTAAACCTTATGGCATTAGCATAGCCTTTACCTTGTAGTCCGGTCTTATCTTTCTGCAGCCAATCTTAACAATCTGTTTCTGGCTCACCAGTTAAGCAAAAGGGTTTTGTTTTGTTTTTTGTTTTGCAAAAAATGTTATCCAAAAGTGGAATGATTAAATGAAACATGTCTCATATACAGCAATGCGCACAGCAGTACTCTTGCTGTGTTTGCACATTTTGAGAGGAGAAGAAGTAAAAATGTTGAGTTTCCAGCACAACAAAAAAATAAGGGTTAGAGTCAAATTGAATCCTGATTCACTTACAAGAATATGGAGTCTTGTTTTATCTGTTTTTAAAACAAATCTGTTTAAATGTATATAGATGTATATGTTTACATTTTCATTTTAAAAATTCTCTTTAACCCCTCCCCTCCTGAAGTTGACTACAAGTAATTGATTTTGGCTGGTGGCCATGATAGCCTATTGCAGCAAGAAAACAAAGCTGCCATCAATGTGTTCATCTTTAAGATACCACAAGACTCTTCTTTTGTTTTTTACAAGTTAGTATTACAAATAATCAAAAACACAAAAATATAAAGCAAGATTAAAAAATAAATTATAAAGTAGTAAAATATCTAGAAGTTAGCAGCAAAAGACCAGTAAGCAATATTAAAATAGCTTAAGCACAAACTGCTTGTGAAGAAAAATAGGGTGGAGTCAACTGGATTTTCTGATGGCAAAAATGGAAGGATGGTTTTCTTTTGTCCACCAAAAAGGCTATGGGACCTGCATGTATAAAAGCCCCGTGGGACAAGGGCTATAAATAAGGCAGGAAACTGGGTAAGACTGAGTCAAAAAGCTGGCTGGATCTCGACCTGGAAAGTAAGGTTCAGATTCCCTTGGAATGTTTCCATGAGTGGAAGGATGTCTGCTTGACGAATGCCTCTTTCTCACCTCCTCCCTCCCACAGCAGCCTTAAATGCCCCCCCAGTCCTGTTCCTGGGGTCTGCTGTCCCCCAAGAACAAGATTTGTTTGTAAATTGGAACCTGCTGCTACCATATATAAATTAAACACATATTTTAAATGTTTCATGAATTAGTTATTTTCTTTCTAAGGAAGCTCTGCCCTATATTTAATTCATGTATTTCCCCCTTCCTGAGGTGATTGGACTGGCAGACTCAAACTGTGGTGTCACAAGATTCCATATTTCCTTGGCAATGAGTTAATACAAGAAGCCAAAGAGACATGAACAAGGCAAGCTTTTCATTTGGTTAATGGAGATCAGATTCTCAAGGGAGAAATGTTTTAAAATATCATACAATCATAATGGAGCAAAGGAAGATAAAGGAAGCCTGTGGGCTTGAGCCAGGGATAGGCAACCTGTTTTGCTACCTGATAAAGTAATTTTGTCAGATTTAAGAGCTGAATGGACTGTTAACATTTTCCATACATTGAATTCATCATCTAAAATTGCTACATAGTATTGTGGCAGATTTTTTTACTTCCTAAAAACATAAAAGGAGAAAAATTGATAGCATTAAGAAAATACACTCAGTTTTCCACTCAGTTTTCCACTCAGGAGTTGAGCAAAGTCTTGAAAGAGCTTCACTGTTACAGTGGTGGTAAACTTCTTTCTCCTACAGTTGCTTAATGAAGTCACCATATGCCTGGAAACATGAGTCTAAAGGAATTGGGAGCTTGGTTTTCCAAGTGGCAGTTTTCCATGTTACATGGCAAACTATGTTTCAGATGGAAGATAATATCACATGAGTGTTTATTGGTCCAATGACTCAAGTCCTTGGATGTGCCCAGAATAGCTCATCGTGCCCCCAGGCTGAAGAACTTAATATATTGCTACATATAATGACTCCCGAACTTAAGAAAACTATCCAGTAGTGTAGTGGTTTGTAAAAGTATATTAGGATGAGTTTTAAATCATGCAGGGGTATTATATTGTGGTGATGGTGCGAAGTCACTTGTGGCCAAAACCTGGAAATGACATCACTGAATGGCATGACGCTCTAGGATCCCCCCAAACTAAAGTCGCTTCAGTATGGTGATTCTGCCCTCTTTTATTCTCCATTCAGCTTGAACCAGGAAGGTATAAATCACTGAATGGAATGTTGTAAAGGGGGAAATTGAGAAGATTTAATATACAGCCTGAACAAAAATGAATGAAAGAAAGAAAGAAAGAAAGAGAGAGAGAGAGAGACAAAGGAGAGAACGGTAGCTAGGTTCTGGAGGGAGAGGGGACAGGAGGCAGGCAGTACAATAGGGACTGCTAAGCATCACTTAGGCAGGGTTTAGGAGCTGTTCCTATAAAAATAAGTAAAGGGTTCATGCTTGTCTGGTTATTGCTTTTACATTTGAGCCTTGTAGATTTCTTAATACTATATGGGGGAGATTTAGAGGGGAAAACATCCCCCCCCCAGTCAAAGAGATACAGAGGAGCTTAGAATCCTGAAAGGTAGAAAATATCTAAAACTTCTAGGAGAGGAACTGGGAATCCCCCCTGTAAAGCTCCCTTAAGCCTAAAAATAAATATAGGCGTGAAAGAGCTCAATGTTACCACTGTGAGGAAATGGAACATGTAAGGAGGTTTTGTCCCAAGCTTTTTTTTTAAAAACCACTGATGAGAACAGCTAGGTATATCATTGCTGTGCTACAAACTGAGGGAAAATTAAACCCCAAGGAAGTAGCATCTGAGGAAACAGAACTCCAACCTGCCAGAGCTTCAGTGGTTATAAGAGTCAGAAGATCGCAGTTCTGCTTTTAGAGACTGTGTGCAAGTGAACAACAATAAAGTCCTTGCTTGGACAGATTCTGGAGCAGATATTACAATTGTTGTCGAAGGCTTTCATGGCCGGAGTTCATTAGCTGTTGTAGATTTTCCGGGTTGCCAAGACCATGGCCATACAACCCGGAAAATCTACAACAGATATTACAATTGTTCAGCCACATTTGGTACTTGCATACAATATACAGACTGGCCAAGAACTAATTATTAAGGGTGTGGGCTGTCCACCGCTTCCTGTAAAGGCTAGACAGGTATCTGCAAAGTGGGGGGTCCTGAAGGAGAAGGGTTGTGGGGTGCTGGAGGGAGAGGGGACAGGAGGAAATATGCAGGAAATCTAATCGGGACTATCGAGAACTGTTTAGACTATACAACACAGTAAAGTGTTCATGCTTGTCTGGTTATTTGCACAGAGCACCTCCCAGCTCTGGTAACCTGTGTCATCTATCATGCTACAGTGGGAGGGAATTCAGTGTCATACTTACAAATTGAATACGTTTTGCTGTGTTTGTTATACTTGATCCCAATGTTCTTATAAACTCATATAACCCATAGCAGACTTCATAGGAGCTAGGGGAAAGGGTCCTGTTTGGTATCAGCTGTATTCTCTGTTTAAGATAAGGTGATCCCATGAAAAGGGAGAGACAAAGAGAGCAAGAAGAATCCATTGTGCTTCACACTCCAAAAGCTGAAGGAGGGCCTTTCCAAAGACAAGGAGGGTGTAGGATGTGCGGCTTAGAACCCTGCAACTTGAGAGACTGGTTTTAGGGCAGTTGGCTGTACAGAATGAAAGGCCTGGACTAGAGGATGTGGCAGATGTCCCTTCTGGGTTTGTGCTGGAAGTGACTTAGTGTCATTGCCACAACAACTACTCCCCCCCCATATTTCCCCCCAGCTGCCCCGTTGAGTGGCAGTGGGGACAGCAGGCAGAAGCTGGGAGGTCTCCTGCTACGGTCTCCTGGTAAGCCCATGTGGTCCACTGAGGACTTTATGCTGCAAGACTATGCCACTACCTTTTGAGCCTGTGGGCACCTTTGGAAACCTGATACAGGGGTGGTGGGTGCAAGTACAAAAAAGCTGCTGTGGGTGTTGAAACCCAGCACAAATTGCCAGAGTCATGCATAACTCCAATAGTAACTCTTCCACATTTCAGGCTGAAGATCTGTTTAAGCAGGACTGAATATGTAGGTTAATAATGTTTTCTTGCTTACGTTCAGCCACGCTGTGAATATCATCATGCCGTGGTGGCATCTGCTCTAAAGCAACTCTTTAAAAACCTGCCTCTCAGATCTCCCATGGCAAATCCAGAGCTTTGCTGGACAAAAGCCCCACCGGGCCTTGCCCACTTTCTAAAGACACTTGGTGGGTGCCAGGAAAGGTGTTGGTGGGTGTGCCGTGGTGCTCATGGGCACCATGTTGGAGACCCACGGAATAAGCATTACCCATTTCGTCCCAAACTTTAACATACTATCGAAGCTCATGCAATTGGAACAGTGGGTCAGATTTTGGGAAAAGAAGACTGACAGCCCATGAAAACAGAAGTGTTTGTATAACTACTTTTTTTACTTTCAGAATTTCTCATAAGTTGTACATGGTCTGGAATGCCTTTCAGGCAGAAAAGTTGTGAATATATAAATAAAATAATCCATGCTTTAGTGGAGCATCGATCGCCATATCTAGCCCTATACAAAATTGAGCACTAATATCTAGTGATTTTTGATGGAGTTGAAACTGGGACATCTGGAGGGAGGGCAGGAGAGCTGATGAAAGGCCTGTGCGTTGCTTTGATGTTTGGTGTGCTTGCATTAGATATTGATGATCAAATGGAAATTGTGCATTTTTAACAAATGATTAGAAAACACAGCAAAACTATCTCACAGCCTCTCCTCTCAGCATCTGTTACCTACCATGCTTTGGACATATCCCACAAAACAGCTCCAAGTGTACTATATGTCTGTAGAGACAGTGTGATATATATTTTGTTGGCAAGAGATGGTATCTTGAACTCAGCCATTGTACAAGAAGCAGATCATAAGACAGCAGGAAACAGAGGTGATAAAAAGCAATACTTCAACCTCCCAGATATTTAAAGTCCATGGCTGTGGTATAATGAGAAATGTGAAATCATCCCCCTCATTGCACAGTGCAAAATGATGAGATCTACCAGCCCTTGAGAAATGCTGATGGCCATGAAAAAAGCTTATTATTCACATAAATCATTTGATGATTAGGAGAACGTATTGCTACTCACACCAAGCTGATGGATTCCAGGGAACAAATATAAAATGTTGGGGAGGAAAGGGGATTATGTGCCAATGTAACATGCATTTCTTTCTTATCACTCCTGCTTCAAAGCCTGGGCATTCTTTTTAGGCTTTGTCTGTAATGACAGGAGTCATTTTCTCCCTCTGAGATGAAGAGCAGGTCTGCTTAGGTTGGCTGTATTCTAAACCACTGCCTGGGAGACAAAAACATGTTCCAGCCCATTTCCAAACCATTATCACCTACCAAATAGGTGGCACAGTGCTGCAGTAGCTCAATTCTTGACATCCTCTGGCTTCTGTTTGCCTTGCAATTGCTTCTCATTTAGGAGCAAAGATCTGATAAATTGTGAAGTGACTGGGGAGTCTATAGAGAGTTCATAAAGCCAACTGAGGACTGGGTGGAAATGAATGAAGGCCTGTAGCGAATACAAAAGCAAACAGGGTTTAATTTATTTAGAAAAGTTCTATTTTTGTAATGTATGCCATTATGTTAATTTGGAAGAAGAGCAAGAAAAAGTTATGCAGTGGCGGAAGAGAGATGAGATATTTGGCTATGGAAGAGACCCATTTCAATATAGAGATGAGCAAGTGGGGGATCCACAAGGTCTTGTGGGGCATCTTAATTCTCTCTCCTCCGCTGTTTCCTCTTTCCATTTCCTGAAAGTACACTTAGCCTCTCCCCATCTCCTCCCATCTTTGTTCTTTGCTGGAGTTGTGTTGTGTTGGGGTTTCATAGGTTCAGATTCTCACATTTTATATAGGTTCAGACTCTCATGTTTAATATTGGTTAGACTTAACTCTCATTTGCAATCGCACCCCTATGGGGGAGATTCTCAAGTAATACATTTTGTACATCTTCCCCCCCTCCATAGGAAACATTGGAAGATGGCTGGGGGCACCTCGTTCAGATGCCCATAGAATTAGATGCCTTGGTCCAGTTGACTTGAAATGTGGGGATTATTTAAATAATAGGCACCAGCACCCCTGCAATTTTGGTGTCAGTACCTTTAAAAACACCCCCCACCACCACCCTCCCGGGAAAATTTTTC
>NW_015172560.1:535127-581165 GCF_001447785.1 Gekko japonicus | reverse complement strand
TTCCCTACAGAATAATGGAGCTGAAAAATATCAGAAACCTGGAAAAAAACCTGAATCCAAATACCATACCGGTATTTGGAACTTGGAAACTCGAAATACTGATATTTTTTTCAGCCCCAATATATCTATATCTGCAAAATGCTTTTTCTTTTTGGCTGCACACCTGGGTGTCTCAGATTCTAATCTAAAACTCTAACCACTATACCACACAGACTTTTGTGGAATGGCTGCTACTGAACAGTAGCAAGCAGCTGGGCCTGGGTGAGTCATTCAGATTGAGTGGTAGCAAGTTACCCAGTGGTTTTTGCCAGGTCCAGCCCCAGTGATTCATCCCTCAAAAGCCAAAACAGCCCTAGAAAGGGCTCTTTTAGCAGTGGCCCCACATTACAAAAACAACATTGTAGGTGCCATAAGAAAAGCTCTAATACTCTGTCTCTTAGAAAGAAATGAAAATCAAATTCTTTGGAAGTGTTTCTTTGTACCAATTTGTTTTGGTTGTCTGATTGATGTGGAGCACTTAAAAAAACAACACTATTATACTATTGTTTGTATATGGAGCTGGGTCCCAAATAGGGAGAAGGCTGTTTGTTTGCTTTTTTTAAAAAAATAACAGTTTGAGTATGGGAAATACAAATAATTGCTTTTCAAATGGTAATTTATGGCAGTTGGCATGAAGCTATGTGGGGAACCAGCCATCTGTAGTATATCCACCCCCAGTTGTGTTAGCTCTATTTCTGATTGAGTGCATAATAACTGGATTATAAAATTTGACCGTGACATGTGAGCAGCTGCTCTGAATGAATATTGGATGCCCCCTCTACTCCTTGTCTGCGTATGAGTACCTTTGCTTTCGTCCCTTCTCACTCACACACAGTGGAAGAATCTTGGTGATCTATACAGGGTGATTTTAGAGAGAAAAGCACCAGAGACTTTTGTGCTTTTGGGAACCTCTGAACATGTACAGGTTGTGAAAGAGATGTGCATCCTAGGTAAACAGCGCTATCTGAGATGGGATTGGCAGGAATGATTGAGATAGCCCACTTAGCTTCTGGCCCTTGAGCCATGGAACTGGATCGCTCAAGAGCTACAATTGGCATCATTCATGCAGGCCTTCTGGTCCAGTTTGAAAACGAATAAACTGTGGAAGGGCTTGACAGTAATACTTTGTTTCTAGTTCTAATGTTATCTGATTTGGGGGCATCATTTGATTGGATTTGTTTGGTGATGACAGTCAATTAGATGGTTATTATTGTTTACTTCCATCTATTCTATTTATTAGAAGCCACCCTAGATTTTTTTAAAAAAATTTCAAACAAGAAGACTGAAATATAAATACACTAATGAAACAAACAACTCTGACCCTGTCCAGACCCTGGAGACCAGTAAACCAGCCACTTCTCCCCAGCCCAGCTTGTAATTTCATTTAATTAACTAGTTTTAATTAGTAATTAACTAATGAATTAGTTAATGCAGTCCCATCAGCAGGGCTGTGGCATTCTAACCCCTTGGGGCTTTGAGTAAAAGTCTGCGTTCTGTCAGACTAGACAGCCCAAAATGGATTGTAATTGCGGCTTGGTAGAATGTGGGCCATCTCATCCACAAGGTAGGCTCTTCTCACTCAACAGCCTCCGTCTTGTGCAGCTAAATCTGAAAGCAGAAATGTGGGAAATCTGTGGGAAAGTGGTCCTTCAGTTACTTATGTACTTTCTCCATTTGACTAAATTGATATATTCATTTCTATTGAAAGGCTGTTGATCCTCCTTTAGACTCTACATCATGTAAATAGTAAATAGTATAGAATCAGAGACATTTGCCAAGCTATACAACATTTTAAGGGGATGAACAATCTGGTCTACACATACTGCATGGAGTTTTCTGTTTTCACTCGGACTGTAAAGGTTACCCTTCACATCTGGTGCTTTGTTGTTCTCTTGTTACTTCAGGAATCACCTCAATTTTGTGATAGGGCTGCCAGCTCCAGGTTGGAAAATACCTGGGAGATTTAGGGGGTGGAGCCTGAGGAGGGTGGGGTGAACTGATCTCTGTTGGCTGGAGATGAGTTGTCAAAGTAGGAGATCTCCAGCCACCACCTGGAGGCTGGCAATCCTATTTTGTGATGGTTTCATATGACCCCCATGGCATTTTGAGCATTTGCATTATGCATGCAGGAGATGATGGTTTTAGTGGTGGCATCTATTTATCCAGCTTCTGTGTACTCATCCCAGACTGTCTGAAAAAAGGCAGGCTGTCTAGACTTCTCCATGTGTATGGCTCTTCTTCAAAGCACAGGCTTCAGATAGCACTTCTACAAGTTTTTAAAGGAAGTTTGCAGTGACTCATTAGATACAAACTGCCAGGAAAAGACACTGCAACTGATCTTTTTAAAAAGAAAAACCTTCATACTGCACCATAGCATATTACCATCTGCAACCATCCACAAACGTGGCAAGTACTCCGACCACCTATCAGTTTGGAGCCAAACATCTTTTCTGCTGGTGAAAAAGGGAGGAGGAGGTCCCCTTTGACCTCCCAAAAGGCTTCACTTGTATGGGAACAGCATAGATAAAGACATGTGGGGTGGGGGCTGGAGTAAGAAATGAAACGGGATTCAGTGAAAAAGCTGGCTTGATTCAAGCCATCATGTCACCAATTGGGAATGTGGTAAGTGTAACATTTAAACCAGGCCTCCATTTTCCATAGGAGCCATGTTTAGTTTTTTTTAAAAAACTTCTCTATGGCTGCAGTGTCATCGATGCAACGAACCCCGAGGTAGCTGTGTTAGTCTGTTGCTGCAAAATAGTCCAAGAGTTCAAATAGCACCTTTAAGACTAACAAATAGCACCTTTAAGACTAACCTTTAAGACTAAGACTAACTGAGTGGTGGGTGTGGCCTTCCGGTGATGGCAGGGTGTGTGGCCTTATGACAAACTTCCGGTGATGTCAGGGGGTGTGGCATATGCTAATGAGTTATGCTAATGACTCCTGGTGGCATCTATTTATCCAGCTTTTGTGTACTCATCCCAGACTGTCTGAAAAAGGCAGGCTGTCTAGACTTCTCCATGTGTATGGTTCTTCTTCAAAGTACAGGCTTCAGATTGCACTTCTACAAGTTTTTAAAGAAAGTTTGCAGATACAATTAGATACAAACTGCCAGAGCTCTAAGAAGGGGTAGCAGGAAAAGACACTGCAACTGATCTTTTTAAAAAGAAAAACCTTCATATGGCACCATAGCATATTACCATCTGCAACCATCAACAAACATGGCAAGTACTCCGACCACCTATCCGTTTGGAGCCAAACAACTTTTCTGCTGTGCGATCCGCCAGTCTCAGCCTCCCCGGCATTGGGAATTACAGGTGCGTGCCGCAGCACTTGTATGGGAACAGCATACCGTGTTTCCCCAAAAATAAGACACTGTCTTATATTTATTTTTTCTCAAGAAGACACACTAGGGCTTATACCACAAATGCATAGAAATCCTGCTAGGGCTTATTTTTGGGGTAGGTCTTATTTTCGGGAAAACAGGGTAGATAAAGACATGTGGGGTGGGGGCTGGAGTAAGAAATGAAACGGGATTCAGTGAAAAAGCTGGCTTGCTCCAAGACATCATGTCACCAATCGGGAATGTGGTAAGTGTAACATTTAAACCAGGCCTCCATTTCCCATAGGAGCCATGTTTAGTTTTTTTTTTAAACTTCTCTATGGCTGCATACAATAAAGTTTTTTCACTGAACAGGTTAGGCAGCTGTCAGCACTGGCAACATCTGCTGGAGCAAGAGAAAAGGAGATTGTAACATCACTTTCTCAAAGTGATTGTGTTTTGAGGTATCTATCCTTCCAGGTGTTTTTCATGTATGGGGAAGAGTGCCAGTCATATTCACAGGTTAAGACACTTTCTTCCGATTAATTATTCTCTTTCTAGATAAGTGTGTAAGTGGTATGTGGGTGTGTGTTTTTTTGTTAGTAAGCATCATTTTCTTTATAGTTTAGGATTTTTAAAAGTAAGGTTTCTCACTTTTTTCGTATTATTGGTACTATCACGGAAAACCTACATTGCATCCTGAAGAGTTATCATTTTGGTAAGTAACACACTTAAATTTAATTGCAAATTGAATCAACAAGCAAACTCTCATGGGATTCTCATAATAAAGATGAGAAGCCTTCGATTGATTTCAATAGAGTCATCCTGATGAACTAAAAAAAGAAAGAAACCCAGACTGTAATACAGCAGCTTGGGTGTTTCATTTCTGATAGGAGATTATGCACATATTTTTGGAGTGATATTTCAAGTGTGCTTTCATAGCAATCATGCTGTACTTCGAAGAGCTGTAAACAGATTAACAAAACCAGCACTGTGCTCTTCTTAAATAGTACTTAAGGCTCAAAATCAGACTTGTCAGAAATGGATCATCATTTTAATTTCTTATGAAGTGAAAAATGTGAGCAGCTTAACATATTTATCTCAGACCTATGATAGGGATCCAAACCAACTTGCACAACGAGGTTGGAAGCCCTGCTTGTGCTGCTTGAATATCATCCTCCAGGCCATATTGCAAGCTGTTTTTGAAAGTGAGGAAGCATTCCAAAGCATGTTGTGATATTGTTTTGCCGTGCAATGGTGTCAGTCATTCAAGGGTGAGGGAGGAGGTTGAAAAATACAACTGGGTATGTCCAAGCCTTTGGATGGGCCTAAGAGAAGAAGGTGACCATTACCAGTCAAATATCTGACTGGGCGAAATAATAATAATAATAATAATAATAATAATAATAATAATAATAATAATAATAATAATGCCTTTACAATGTACTGTACAGTATTTACAAGAGCATCCCCTAGCGTTACCATCTAAGCAGACAGCCAAAAAGAAGTGAAAGGAAGGGATAAGACCAATGCTCCTCCTAAGCTGTGGAGTCTTGTGAGCAAAAATTCTACTTTGTGAGCTACTGGCATTAGAGTTATAAGCGACCGATTTGGCTGCTGCATAAATTAGTTTGCTCTGGAGCCATCCTTCCTGAGCTAAAACAAAAATGTGTGAGGCGGAGGCTAAAAAACTGTGAGCTAGCTCACACCAACTCAGCTTAGAGGGAATACTGGATAAGACATGATAAAGGGCCTTCTTGGTTGTGGCACCAAAAGAATTGGATTCCCTCCCCCGGGAAGCTCATCTGTCCCTTCTATAATATCTTCTACCACCAGGTGAAGACTTTCCTGTTTTATCTGGAATTCGCTCATTGTTTCTCATTGACCCTCCTTCCTGGTTGCTTCCCTTTGGAAAACACTCATCAAACCATTGTCTGAATGGAAGTGTAGTAAGCTTTGTTGGAATGGAGAGGAAGGTTCACCACCTCGGGGGCCCTAAATGGGGAGGACAGGCAGCTTGACATTTTTAAAAATAAAATAAATAAGGAGGAAGGCACATGTTAACTTGACATACTTCGATTGATTGTAGAAAACCTTGCTAAGAAATATGTGTTGAAGTGGTTCTTGAAGAAGAGATGTGGTACCAATCAAATCAGACAGGTACCTGAGATAGAAAATGTACTCCTTGGACAGCAGGTGTGGCACAACAGGGAAATCCCAAGAACACTATCATGAAGGTAAGCCCTACTGAGTAGACCTGAGTAGGATTATGACTAGATCTGCTTAGGATAGTTCTGCAAATGACTTTCCAGCAGCTATTTTTCCCCACTACCACATACACACATATACATTGGATTATGTTCTTGTATGCAGGTCCTTAAAGAGATGGGAGTACCAGACCACCTCACATGTCTCTTGAGAAACCTGTATAAGGGTCAAGAAGTGACAGTTAGAACCGGATATGGAACAACTGATGGGCTTAGCATAGGAAAAGGAGTACGACAAGGATGTATACGGTCACCTTGCTTATTTAATATATATGCAGAGTAAATCATGCGAAATGCTGGCCTGAATGAATCACAAGCGGGAATTAAGATTGCTGGGGAAAAGATCAACAACCTCAGATATGCAGATGATACCACTCTAATGGCTGAAAGTGAAGAGGATCTAAAGAGCCTCTTGCTCAGAGTAAAAGAGGAGAGCGCAAAAGTGGGCTTGAAGCTCAACATCAAAAAAACTAAGATCATGGCATCCGGCCCCATCACTCCTTGGCAAATAGAAGGGGAAGTCGTGGAAGTGGTGACAGACTTCACGTTCCTGGGATCCCAGATCACCGCAGACTGTGACTGCAGCCATGAAATTAAAAGACGCCTGCTCCTTGGGAGGAAAGCGATGGCGAACCTAAACAGCATGATAAAAAGTAGAGACATCACCCTGCCAACAAAAATACGCATGGTCCAAGCAATGGTATTCCCAGTAGTCATGTATGGCTGCGAGAGTTGGACTATAAGGAAGGCCGAGCGCCGAAGAATAGATTCTTTTGAACTATGGTGCTGGAGAAGACTCTTGAGAGTCCCTTGGACTGCAAGAAGATCAAATCAGTCAATCCTAAAAGAAATCAACCCTGACTGTTCCCTGGAAGGCCAGATAATGAAACTGAAGCTCAAATACTTTGGCCACCAAATGAGAAGGGAGCACTCACTGGAGAAGACCCTGATGCTGGGAAAGATTGAAGGTCAAAGAAGACGGGGACGGCAAAGGATGAGATGGTTAGACAGTGTCATAGATGCAATGAACATGAAATTGAGCAAACTTCAGAGGACGGCGGAAGACAGGGAGGCCTGGCGTGATCTGGTCCATGGGGTCGTGAAGAGTCGGACTCGACTGTGCGACTGAACAACAAAAATGCAAAACAGTAGTAGCTGCGATTCCCATGGCTGACACCTCCATTCAGCACCTGGCAAAGTACATGTGATTGTCTATGTGGGAATGGGACCACACCAAAACTCCTAAGATCAGTGGTTCTTCTGTATACATCCATCCCTTCAAGAAACCAGATTATTGACACAGTCAATGCTGAGGGCATGGACCATCTGTCTGGCAGCTCCGCATATGATATTGGGAAAACTAGGTATACACATTTCCATAAAATTGAGCTAAGTCCTTTATCTGAATTGAAGCCAATAAACTGGATTTTGCTAAATCACTTTTCACTAATGTGGAAAACTGGATGGCAAATACTAATTTCTTAGATCAGTTTATTGATTTGTTGAAGATCCTCTGCACAAGCTAGGAGTTTTGAAAGATGTAGATTGCCTTATATATGCAAGAAACGTCCTCACGTTCCACCTTTTTACCACCTCACATTTCTGCATCTAACTTATCCTGTGAAAATAGGTGAGGCAGTAACTCTTTACAAGTACAGCAGTCAAATCCAAAAGTTCCTGTCACTTGATGATTAATTTCTTGCTGCTTGTTGTGATTACAACCATAATAATTATTGAATCCCATAATGATATTTCACTGCTCTATATTTTATCAGTTTCATGGATATACCTTGCTTGGTTCTTCTTTGGGAAATACAGAGTTCTTCACCTGTCTAGTTACTGTTATAATTCTGTCAGCTTTAACATTTAACATCTTCTGACATGCTGCTGACTGAAGGTAGCCCGCCAGCGATTATTCAATTATTCTCAAGAAGAAATCCTAGGAATAAAAATCTGTGTTTCTTCAGCCTACCGGTGGAACTGTAATGAAGCTAAACTCTACAGGAAATGGCAGTAATTAAATTCAGTGAAACTCTTGGGCCAAATATGTATTGGTCCTTTTTTAAATTGCACTTTGCCTTGGTGTATTGGGGTGTTCATTTCTTCAGACACCCATTGTATAATCTAACCCCCCCCCCCGAAAGTATAGAGCTCTGGAGTTTGTCCTGTTCAGGATCTCTTTTCATTTGCCATCAGTGCTTTGAAGTAATTTTACACACAAACGCTTAACATAAGATAAAGCATTCAACATTGTATTGTATATCAAGCAGTTAAAATCTTTGGTAAAATGTACCTTTCAAGGTCTTGCATTAGGCAAAGCCGACCTAAGCACATAATTATATTTATTGGAACTGGGGGAGAATGGCTTTTGAAGTTTACAAAGTCATACATTACGTTCCAGTTCACCTTCTTCAGTACTGAAGTAACACTTGAAGCAAATGCTACACTTAAATTAAAAAGCTGATGACTTCAAATGGTAAAGATATGTTGGGAATAGTAGCAGCTGAAGCTGGTTCAGCTATGAGTGAATCATGCAGAGACTCAAAGTGGCTCAGAGTGGCTGAATCAGTCCAAGTCCCTGTGACTTAAAAAGAGATTTCCTAACAATCGCCTGATTTTTACTATAAGATGGCTTTCTTCAGCTATTTCAGAGAGCTTTCGAAGATCCTGGGGGGAGGGCAAAAAAATCTTGCTTAGGGATGTTATGCCCCCCCCCATCTGACAGACACTATCCTTCCCAGCTAAACTGTACATGTATGGATTTCTGTTGATTAATGTTGGGAAGTAACTCCTGCTATTCTGAGAGTCAGTGCAGTATAGTGGGGATTGTGCTGGGCTAGAACCAGGAAGACCTGAGTTCAAATCCACGATGCTCACTTTTGGCTGGTCATTGTCCATAACCTACCTTGCTGTGATGATAAAATACAAACAGGAGACCATTTATGCTGCATGAGCTCATCAGAGGTAGGGAGGGATAAAAATATGAGAAATATTTACTTATTTAATTTTTATTTACTATATTTATATGCCTGCCCTTTACCTGAGCTTCTCGGAATCCAAGATGGGTAACGGTAGTATAAAAACGGTTTGATAAAATAAACATTAAAACTTCAGATAAAAACGCATTAAAAGCCAACCTTAAAACACCTTATATCCCCAACAGCA
Source organism: Gekko japonicus (assembly GCF_001447785.1). Lineage (NCBI taxonomy): Eukaryota > Metazoa > Chordata > Lepidosauria > Squamata > Gekkonidae > Gekko > Gekko japonicus. Next base: position 572,372 of record NW_015172560.1, on the reverse strand, counting down.
GAATATTCTTTCTTTGCTCTGGTTTAGGCTTTCCCAAAAGCTCTCCAGAGCAGCTCTCTTTTGCAGCCTTGCTAGAAAACTGGGAGGCATGGGGCAGCCACTGAGAAAGGCTTGAAAGCATCAAATGTACTTTGGCAAATTGGAGCACTGAACGTAGACCTTACTGGGAAGAATGAAGATGCTACATGGGATCATGCTGGGAGATGCGGCCTTTTGAGTAATTATAGAATAATTATCTTATGGTATTGTGTGTGGTATAGCCAGGAGATCCTAAAATCGTCTGGCTGCCTGAAGTACTAGCCCTTTTTAGTGTTATGCACCACTAAGTGGGGAGATACGCTTACTTTTTGGGCTGAGAGAATTCTGAGAGAGCTGTGACTGATCCAAGGTCACGTAGCTGGTTTCATAGTGTGGAATCGAACCTGGTTCTCCAGAGTAATAGAGTCTGCCACTTTTAACCATTACACCACGCTGGCTCTCGGTCTTTCAAGTATGTGGGCCCCAGTCATGAAGGACTGTAAAGGAGAGCACCAACACCTTAAATTGGTCCAAGAAACTAATTGGTAGCCAGTGAAGGGACTTTAGGACAGGAGTGACATGGTCCCATCAGCCAGCCCTTCATAACAAATGTGCTATTGCATTTTATACCAGCTGCAGTTTCTGGATCTTGTTCAAGGGCAGCCCGGTGTAGAGCACATTTATAAACTAGTTCAAGAGGTTGTGTGCATGCTCTAAGGAGTAAGAAGCTTTCGCCTTCCCCCTCCAACAGGAGAAAGAATTATGACCTAAAAGGAGTGTAAATATCTCTACTAAAGTGCGGGAAAACAAGCGGGAGAGTGTCCAAGGCAACAGAGAACCTGAAAACTTGGCAGCTGTCGATAGCAGGAAAATATTTACTGGACTTTCAAGATAAGAAGGTAACACCAGCAGGGATCAGTTAAAATGGTGACCACAGTCAAAGCGCTATCTGAACAGATGGCTCAATTCCAAAACCTAATGTTGGAATCACAAGAGAAGATAAGGGCAGCAATTGCAGATGTAAAACAGGAGGTTAAACAAATGAGTATGGAAGTTAAGGGAATCAAAGAACTGGCTACCCAAGCTGATAAAACAGCGAAGGAAAACAAGGAACAAATTAGCCAGCTGAAGAGGCTCAATGCAGAACTTTCAGATAGAAGCCGAAGAGCTAATTTAATAATACATGGAATCCCAGTTGACATAGATTCAAAGCAATTATAAAAGTGCATAATGGAAGGGGAGCGGTGGCACAGAGGATTTATCCTCTGGTTAACATAGTAACATCTGAGCTGAACAGGCTTGCTGTCACTTCTAGCCCAGCCTTGTCCCCAGCTTGCCGTCTACCCAGCGGTTCGAAAGCTTCGGCAAGTAGATAAAATGGGTACCACTCCTTAGAGAGAGTGGACACACTGAAACCCCCCCTCGTGGGGTGGAGCGGTGTTAGCCGGCGAACGGAAGTCCAGCTCACATGACGGAAAGCCTAGAGAGATCTCCTCGGCATTAAGATAAAGCCTGTAATGGGCCATCCGGCCAGACGATGGCAGTGTGGCGCTGCAACTCAAGGAGTCTGGAGAAAGCTGACGCCATCAAACTTGGCCGAGAAAAATGCCGTTCTGGATCACGTCTCATCTGCATCTGAACGAAACCCTCGTCGGCTGTGAATGTGTGCAATTTAAGATGTATATATGTTGTCCTCCCTTACCCCACATTGCATTGTTAGTCCCTCATGAAAAATGAGTAACTGTAAATCGCTCAGAACCAGCAAGCTCTGCAGGATTGAACGATCAATAAATTGAAAGATTATTATTATTATTATCAGAGCAAGGAATAAAATTAAATGAGGAACAGATAGAACACGCACATAGGCTGCAGGGCAAAAAGAGAGGAGGGGAACCGTGCCCTGTGATTTCATCTTATTTTCAATAATGGAGCAGTGAACAGGATTCTTCAGTGTTTGCCTCTTTCAATTCCCAATTTCACCTAACCACACTGTCAGACGGATATTTGTATTGTATATGTATTCTTCGCGAAGAGTCGGACTCGACTGTGCGACTGAACAACAAATAGACCAGAAAAAAGCTGTATACTGTAAAGCACAGAGTAAGCTACAGGGTTTTGGTCTGTGTTTAAAATATAAATAAATCCGAATGCCTCAAGTAGGATAAAAATTGCACACGGATATTGTGTTGTTTCTAAGACTGTCATTGTTTTTTTCTTTCTTTCAATGACTCAATTACTCCTATCCTTCTTACTATAAGAAGCCCCTGTTTGCATGTCAGCAGCTTTAGCTAGGCTGGGGGTGATGCAGGTTTCCTTCTAGCATACGCTTTTGCAAGCCCCTACATGTATCTCAAATTCTAATCTACTGCTGGAAACTTGTAGTAAAATTTCTCTTATGGCTTGGGTAGCTGCATTAAAATTTAAACACTTCTTGTTAGATTGTGAGCCCTTATCAGAGCTTATAAAATGGACTCAGTTTGACTCTCATAGATCATCTTGGGATAAGTTAATGGAGAATAAGCTTTTGAGTTTAGGGTTTGATTTGTCTGTCTCTTCTACTGATATGACAAAAATTAGAAAGAAAGTTTTGCAGTCATTAAGGAGATCAGTTCAGGAGGTAATTAACTTAGATGCTAGGAGATATTGTCCCCCCCTTTGGGGGGCTTTTAGCTCCTCTTTTCCTGTTTTGCAGTTATTTTTATTTTCAAACAATCCCAATTTTTGTCAACTTTTTTTAGGAGTTTAATATAGCTCAGGAATGTCTTCCGAGATGTCTACAAACCTTTATAGTTTATGAAATTCTGATAACAGACATTCCTTTGCATAGATGGACTGATTTCCTCAAGTGAAATGAATGAGATTTCTCCATGCATAAGAGAGCTGTTGGTAGAGATTTTAGGCGGTTACTAAACATATGGTGAAAATCCAGATATTATATAGCAGATTTCTTCTGCCCTGTGCTTGAGAAATTCAATATCTATACTTACCACATATAATTGAAGAAAGTAAGCCATTAAAAAGAAAAGGCAAATTGGTTGCTGATCACAAATGTTGACCTAGCAGTTGTCTTTTTATTGATAGGTGCAAATCTAATTAAATGTGCACCATTTTTGGTTTGAAGATAGAAAAAACAGCCATATGTGTGCTCATGTTCATAATAGTCTTGGTTACTTCTATATGTTATAATGGCTGTATTCTTTTGCTAGGTGTCACTAGACTACTAGTTACTCAGCTAAAATGCTATATCATTGCACATAATAAAAGGATTAGCTCATATGATATATAAGGAGATGCTTTTTGAAAACAGCTGGTCCATTCTTCGTGGGAAGAAGATATAAACCTCTCTTCTGCAGTAAAGACTACATTTCTCGTCAACAGACAAGAAATCAAGAGTTAAAAACACACATGTGAGTAATAGCATGACATTTTCTATCACAGACACTTCATTACAAGTGACTGAAACTCTACATGGAATACAGACAAAGTAAATAAACGGAAACAGATCTGTGTATAAACTAATCTGTGTAACTGGATACACTAATTAAAATGTAAATCTCTCTTGCAAATAAGCAAGGCTACACACTTTTGGACAAGATAGGCTCATAAGGTAGTAATTTTGGTAGAACTAAGTACATGTGGGACAGCCCATGGGAACCCTACATATGAGACTTCCTGGGAACCCTGTGTAAATTGGCGTATAAATTTAAATAAATAACGTAATATAATCTAAACAACTTTAAAAACAATATTACTTTGCTTTCATAACTAACAAAAAAGAGAGAATTTGATAAACTAAACAGACACTAACATTTAAATCAGTTTTTTTGAAAGTTTAATATAGCTTTAAATAAAACTGAGCTTGCAGTATTAATGAATACAAGAGTGTCTTAATTTTATATTATCCAAATAAACTTGTACATTTATACAGTTATAGATTGCATGCCAGAAAATGCAATTAGTTATTTCTAATTTGAATATGTACAATTTACAATATAATTCAAGCGTAAATTCAGCAGTCAAAAACACAGACCTGCTGTGCAGTCAAGCAGAATTAAGTTGGTACCGTATGCAGTTGGGCTGAGCAAAAATATAAGTAATGAAGAGGCCAGACTAATCAAAAGGGCTACTACTGTAAACTAAAAATATTTAAATTATTTATAAACTCTCTTTATGTTTTGATGTTATCAATGGAAGAACAAATATATTTTTACCCAAACACAAATCATAATGTAGTGTTTGCCACAGGGCTGGTTTAACAATCTTGATTTGAGCAATGCTAAGAGAAAACTATTTTAACTTGCTGTCCCAGGTCCTTTGAATGAATTTGCATCAAATTTTTTCTCCCATGAGATAATCAACATTCTCACAAATAACAAAAGAACAGTCTTTTCTGTTTCATTCTGCAAGCTATCTCAGAGTGCACAAGGATTGCCTAACACTTTATAGACAAGCAACTCCTATTGTTACTATGCAAACCTTTTAACACTACACAGCTGAACATATAAAAGTTCAATACTAAAATGCAGATAAAGTCAACAAAGGTAATTAAACATAAAATATCACAAAATATCCAGTCTTAAGCACAAAGAGGCAGAGTACTCTTAAGAAAAGTTATGAAGTGTGTGAGTTGTGGGATTTTGGGGGAAAAGGGGTACAACACAGAAATCAAATGCATTTTTAAACCAGTTAACAACTGGGTGTGGAGAAAGGTACAAGATCTTCACATGTTTCCTCTTGCAAGAGGAATTCTGGATTTGGTATTAGGGGGTGTGGGCAACAAATTATGCATTGAGTTTTGAAGTGAACTTAATGGTCAATTTGGCATAAAGTCTAAAAGTATGGATTTCAAAATACAATTTTTGAACTTTGTAAATAGAGTAAAATGCAACGTCTGCACATATACAACGTGATTATCAAAATAGCTCCCCATGGCGTCTGGGGTTAAATTAGCTCTTTAAACAATGCAGACGTCTGCTTTTCATTGCTTGTAACAGGTGACAAGAGGTTTGATTATTTTCAGTTATTAGCAAAACCTGTTATTAGTCTTGTCATTGATTCATACACAGCCATAAATGGATACACATTCATTTTAAATGGTTCAGAGCCCTTTGAGACATACTAATAAAGGTATGAAATGACCAACCATTATAAATTTAGATATATTTGTGTTATTTGAATTAAAAGACTCCAGTTGTTACCCATTAAAAAACCCTTTCAGATAATGAAATGCAAATTGTTTCATGCACAATCCCAAACTTATATACGCTTTGCAGTTACTGGCTTTAATTAATCATTTTTTTCATAAATTCCATGGAACATATTGTACAAATATTTTAACTGAAATAATGGAGACGAAATCATTTACTTATATTCGTAAAAATGGCTGCCATTAATTCCATCTTGCTATCAACTTACGGTGAGTTCACATATACATGTTCATCACTTGACAAGTACAAAACTCCAGAAATGATATTTTCTTGGGTGAAATAGTATCTTTCATATCACCTCACATAAACTTAAACACAACTTACTTCAACTGAGGACAGGTCACAAGTTCAGATGCAAGCAATCAATTAATGAGACGTCAAGTCAAGTGATGTACATTCACGTGCAGAATCAGCCCCTCAGCACATAGTATATAACAAATGTTCACTGCAGAATCAAAGACAACCAGAACAAAATCTTCTGCCAACGAATGGAATAAATTATTTCCAACTAGTCTGATTCAGATCTACATTGGGGCTCAAATGAAGACTTTGGGCAAAAAACTCAATGGGAGCAAACTTAAGCAGGTATAGCTGGAAGTAAGTTCCATTTTATTCAGTGGGGTTTACTCCCAAGAAAGTGCTCTTAGGATTGCAGCCATGTTCCCCTAACTTCAGTTTGCTTACTTAATTCAACTATTTCCCCCAACATTTTCAATCATGGATACTGCAGTATTTCAGGTTTTTTTTGAAAAATAAGGTGCAATTTTTTAAAAAGTTGATATGTTTGTGTTTGCAGTGGTTAACTGATGTCAGATTTTAAAAGCAAAACCTGAAATTGTTTTCAATTGAAATTGTTTTAAATGGAAAGTCTAAGGCTGTGGTCACATAAACTAAATAATCCACTTTCAATCCACTTTCCAACTGGATTTGGCCAGTTCACACAGTAAAAATCCAGTTGGAAAGTGCACTGAAAGTGGATTATTTAGTGTGTGTGACTGCAGATAGGTTTTTGAAGAGTTTAGAATTGGTTCATGATGTCAGCACTACTCCATGATGAATAAGGCCAAGATCCAAAGAGCCAGCTGTATCCATGCTCTTAAAGAAGCTTTGGTATTCTCTTTTTCAAACAGTAGTTCACGGCAAGCTAAAAGTCATTCAAAACCAGGACTAGGGATCTGCTACTAAAAGAACAACATAAAAAAAATATATCAAAAGCTTTACTGAGTCTGTAGGAGAGCTCTTTGGATCCCGGCCTAAAGGTTTTGCATTAGTTATGAATAACGGGTTTTGCCTTGGGGCTTTACAGATGGTCCTTACTTTCCATTCTGAGGACTTGGGTGATCACCTCACTGGGTAGGAATTTTACTGATGACAGGATCAGTTGGTAACTGCATTTATTGACCTCCCTTTGCAGCAGGTAGTACTATTTCCATAATTAAGTATTTTTTTTCCTTTTCCTACAGGCACCTCTGGCATGATTCACTTTGATCCCTGATGTCTTATGTGCACTGCACACTGTAAACAGAATTATTGTAGGTTTTTTCTAGTGGGCCATTCTTATGAGGAATGCTTGGGTAAAAACTGCAACTCCTGTCTCAGTACAGAGGGTTAGACTATATGATGTTCTCAAGATTTTTACAACTATTTGTCCATAAATTATATAAAGTCAACAGATCAGTTGAACATGCAAAATCTGTGGTTATCAGGAAAACTAAGTGCTCTGTACTATAAATCTTCTTTGTTTGAGAAGGGGGAAATGCAGTTTGTACTTCAATAGTTAAATTAGATCTTAATTAGGGTTAGGTGAAAGAATCTCTAAAGATCTGTTGAATATTCTGTGACTAACAAGCATTGTGGCAGAGTCTCCTGTTACCACCCCTGGCTTGGGAAATTTCTGGAGTGTTGGGCCAGTGCCTGGGCAGGGCAGAGTCTGGGGAGGGAAGAAAACTCAGTGGGGATGTAATGCCCTTGTAGGACTTTTGTATTTCCTATACTGTATGGTATACCATAGAGTCTTTCCTCCAGAGCTACCATTTCCTCAAGGGGAACGGATCTCTGTAGTTTGGAGATCAATTGTAGTATGAGAAGAACTACAGGCCCCACTGTAAGGTTGGTAACTCTAACCCACAAACCTTCAAAAGGTACCAGAATAACTGTAAATGCAGCTTTCAGAAAATGGGAAACCTCCCAGATCTACCATCAAATTCCATTTTAGGTAGCATTTTGACAACAATCCTAATTGTAGAAAATGAGGCTCGATGGATGGCTCCATCTTCTGCCTGGAACCTTATAACCAAGCTACGCATTACCAGAGCCATCCTAAGCAAAGTTATACCCTTCAAAGTCCATTGACATCAGTGGCCTTAAATGTGTGCAATATGTGGAACCTATGGTCACATTCCCTGTTTTTAAGTTACCCATGTTAAATGTAACTGTTTGGAAGGTCAGGGAAGGCTCACACAGTGAGAAGATACTACCATGTCTCTTATATGGCTTAAATTCTACCTCCCCGGATCGTAATTAGTTTCCTGGGGAACGATACAAGCACATGAAAGAATATTTGAATTTAAATCACTGAAGAAGCACGGGTGCTTTCTTATCCTTTATGTGGGCTACATGAGAATACCTTGGTAAAGGGTCATGTCTGGATAACTTCTGGGGATTCAGTGTTCCCATGCAATTGCCAGATTTCTTTAATCGCCTTAACATGTCTGAAAACGGGCTGAGCAAGCCCCAGTCAAACTTACTGCTGCATTAGGCTGTTGATAGTAATGACAAAAAGTTGTATTTTTTGTGATTTATTTGGAAAGAGTAATTTATAATCTTAAGAAACATCTACCCTTTATTTATGGAACTGTTCTACACTCACGCCTTGATTCTTCTAGTTGTATCCTCTGTGTAATCCTTGGCTAGTTGTATTTTTAGTGTTTTATCTTCTGTGAGGTTTTTTTCCCTCTATTTATATTGTGATTATAGAAGGTGATTTTTTTTTGTCATCACAGATATTATTTCCAACACACTTTCACATATGGATTTCTTATGTCTTTTCCTTCCTATTGCTACATCCATTCTCCTCCCTTAGTGTGGTCATATAAACCATAATCATATTTGCTATAGACCAATATTTTTCCAAGTGACACAGAAAGCTTTTAAGCAATTATTGGGAGGCAGCTGGTTGGCTGAATTTGGAATCTACCTACTGTAAGAAGTAAACGTATCATTTGCCCACTGGAGTGAAATCATCAGTTTCATATGGTAGTACATATTTCCGTTTTGAATTCTACTGCACACTTATCTTAAGAAACGTGAAACAAATATCTATCATAATCATTTCTTTTTTGATTTTATACCTTGTATCTAAAATGGGTATTCTCCTTGGCATAGTATTTTGCCCAGCCTTAGACATTATCATGTTTTTCCCCTATAAAGCAAAGGAACAGGGTACTTCTAGCCAAAAAGGTGGGGAAATTTATTAAATAAACAACAAAGTAAGGTATTTAAGGCGAAAGGTTTTGGTGTTCAGAATATGTAATACCTATAGCCTTATTTAACAAAGAAAACATGAAGTATAAACTCTCCGAACAAAACATTACAATTTAGATCGGGGGGGGGGGGGATTACTGGGCATGATTCAGCCAAAGCAAAACACTCTGAAGTTTCATTGAATGAAATGGAAAAGATTCTACAGTTTGCTCAAATCTTTAAAAGAGGCAGATCCAATCGACTCTTTATGTCCTCCTATGTAATTCTCCACTTACAGGAAGGTTTCCAATGGATGGGAAACAGGGTCAGTGGCAGAAAAATACCCTGCATCTTGTGGAGAATGAGGAGGATATGGTAGACAAATTGAGTTCACAGTGTTTGCCTTTGACTGATCTATGCCCATTTAAAAACTAATTGATAGCCTGCCCTGTTTGTGACCCACTTTTATGTTTATCTACTATTTAATGCTTAAGAAATATAAGAGAGTAACACCTCATTTACATGTTTTTCCCCAAGAATATACAGTATAAATATAGTAAGAACCATGCCATAAAACTATATGCAAAATCTGCGTACTATTATTGCATGCTTGTTGTGATACCACATGCCGATTAATATTAGCTTTCTTATGGCTCCAAGCTGAATTTTAGATCATTGAATTCAACAGTCTTTTGATTTCAGGGGAGAGCATTGTCACAGAGTGCATGTAGTTCTAAGGAAAACTGGTAATCAAAAACAGTTTCTAGTGTATTGTTTTCCTGCCCAAACTGGATTGATGGCAATTCAAACATGAAATAATGCCTAAATGTCTCTTCATGTTATGTAAATCGATCAGAATTCATTTTTCTCAGTTTGGGAGGGAGGTTCCCCTCCATTCTACCTCCTCCTCCTCCTCCTGACAATTTTTGAAGTTTTGGTGGCAAGTCCGCCAAAGATTGGCTCATGGGATCTGAGAACATTTTTGCAGTTTTAGATACCAGTTTCTCTTCTGAGTTGCCCGGAACAGAACTTATTCGCTGAAGCTTCATAGGTAGGTCCCCCATGCTGTAGGCCTTTTCTGAAGTAGTAGAACTCATCCTCAATAGTTTTTTAGGAAAGTCTTCCCTTCCAGTCATTTTTTGCAGTTTTGATGGTATCTTTGTACTCATGTCCTCTAGGCCATCTAGACATTCCACAGAATTATTCCTTTCTTTACTGTTACTTACAGCTGGTGCTATTAAAGGGGAGGACATAAGAAGCATTTCTTCCTGTTCTTTCACACTATAAGGTGGAGTAGGGACTTCAAATGTTGCATGGAACTGGGAATAGTCTACTTTGAAGAATCCTTCCTCTAAGGAAATAACAGGAAAGAATCGATGTCCCCAAAGAACTTCATCTTCTGTGTATGATGTTCGGGCTTGACAAGTCATCCCTACAGTCAAAAAGAAAATAAAAGCTGGATAGAATTACTTGGAAGTTACACATCGTAGTTGTGCCACCTGATAGTGGCTTCTGTGTTTCCATTTTTTTAAATTCTAAAAAAGTATAGTAATAGTGAAAGTAATAATAATTAAATTGCAATATGTTTTTATGCACAGCTGGTACAGGATATTGTACTTTGCAGAAACTCAGCTCATCTACTGACATGCTGACATCAGAAGAGGACTGAAAATGAGCAAAAAAAATAAAGTCACAAATATTTTGTGCTGTTTTCTTTTCTACCTGTGTAATAAATTCTGAAGGATTTATGAATCGTTGTTTCATTGTAGCAAATTATAAATTTGTAGACAAATCAGAAAATGTACAGACAGAAAATACCCAAGCATGGTCCGCTCAGCCATGAAACTAATAGATTGTCATGCAGAATTATTATAGAGATAAAAATCAGGTAATCCATGTATGCCATCCAGAGTATAAGGGTGGGATTCAAATAGGATACACATATAATTCTTCTCTCTCTGTTTTTTACCTCAGAAGACAGAACATGCTGTACCTATGTAACTTTGCTACTGATGTGGACAAGAAAGGCTCAGAATTCTGTTCCATTAAGTATTAAAAAGGCATATTTTGTAGCTGATATCTTCTTTTGGCAAATATCAACCATGTTACAAAGTCAAGGCAGATGTCTGGTTTGATGTCTGAATAGTAGGAACAGTATGCTCAATTTTTAAAAAGAAAAGCGTATGAGAATAAACATGGTAAAATATGTAAAGTGCCAGAGGGAATGCTTATTTTGAGTCAGCATAAAGGTGTGAGCAGACGTGTCTCCTGCAATATATAAATACACCCTTTTCTGCATTGCATTGTTTTAACACTGTGTTGTGCCTCTGCTGATATACTAAGCTTGCCCAAATACTGAAAGGTATAAAGAGAAAGAAAAATAAGAATATCAGATTTTCATGTGACTATAATTATATACAGGGCTTTTTTTTTGTAGCAGGAACTCCTTTGCATATTAGGCGACACACCCCTAATGTAGCCAATCCTCCAAGAGCTTACAGGAGCCCCTGCATGAAGAGCTCTGTAAGCTCTTGGAGGATTGGCTACATTAGGGGTGTGTCGCTTAATATGCAAAGGAGTTCCTGTTACAATGTAATATTAATAACATTTCAGCAATTCACTGTACTACAAGCCACCCAGCCAGACTTCTATTTTCACATGAACAGGCGTTTGAAAAAAGGAATGCAAGCTAAATAACGGAAGATCAACACCTGGGCACTGCAAGAAATACAGAGATGAGATAACATGTCAGGCAGCCCCGTAGCCAGGAGGTTTTTTTTGGGGGGGACGGGGCATTGGGGGCACTAATTAAATTGAAATGAATTAATCTAAACTAAATTGATTTAAAATAAGCTAATTAGATTAGCTGGGCTGCCCACCCTGTTCAGCCCAGGGTCTTCCTTTCTCTGAGCATTTCTGAGCAGAGGGGAGGGGAGATAGAGGAAAGGGAAGTAATGCCTCTCCCTGCCCAGCCATCTCTGCATTCTTTCAGCCTTTTGGAACACCCCCCCCCCCATATGCCAATGCAAACCAGAGAAAGTGAGAGAGATAAGGGAAAAATAATTACAGTCCATGAGTGAAACTACGGAATCCTTTTGAAGTGAAATTACTCAGGAGTCTAAATTCCCCAGCCAGCTTGAAGGAGCCTTGGTCAAACAACACAAGACAGCCCAAGGAAAGTGCCGCTGCCCTGCCAGGCAGACAATTGGCTAGTGCCAACGAGGGCACAATAAAAAGCCCCAGCAGGCTTCTGCTAAGGAACGGGGAGCCTTGATGGTGCACAGACACCCAAACACCCTGCAAATGGGCTGCTGCTTTGCACACCTCTGGGTTCCCGGAATTAAGGGAAACTACTTCCTCTGGGCTTTAGGGGCTTGGCTACAGGCTAAATCCTCTGGAATTAAGGAGCGCAGCTACAGGCTAATCAGACAGGAAGCCTTTTGAGGAAGGAAGGAATCAATCAAGCATGGTCGGGCCAGCATGGCTGAAGAAATAGTGAATTTGCAATTGATTTAATTTAAAGAGGGAGATTGGGGTGGGGGTGCAGCAGAATTGATAGGGGCGTGGCCACGTGTGCCCCATTGCTGGCTACAGCCCTGATGTCAGGCACAAAAGTGTCACTCTAGACCACACCAGTCCCAATCCCAGATATTCCACGGGTGACTTCCAGTCTCTTTACATGAAAAAAAACCCTTTCACTCTTTAGTCTCACAGTTAACAGGCTTGACAACAAAACCCAAGAACAAAACAGTCTGCACTGCACTGTAATGGCCAGGTGCATGAACACTTGAGGCTGCTTTATACTGAATCAGACTGTTAGTCCATCAAGGTCAATACTGTCTACTCAGACTGGCAGTGGTTCTCCGGGATCTCAGGTAGAGGCCTTTCCATAACCTACTACCTGAGCTATCAAACGGGAGATGCCAGGAATTGAACCTGAGACATTCCACATGCGAAGCAGCTCTACCACTGAGCCATGGCCCCTCCCCAAAATATCTATGAACACAAGAAGCTGCCTTATACTGAATCAGACCCTTGGTCCATCAAAGTCAGAGTCATCTAGTCAGACTGGCAGTGCTCTCCAGGGTCACAGGCAGAAGTCTTTTCATTATCTACTATCTGATCTTTTTAATTGGAGATGCCAGGGATTGAATCTGGGGCCTTCTGTGCATGCCAGGTGGATGCTCTACCACTTAGCCATGCTACCTCCCCCATACCTTTATTCTTAAGGAATATTTAACTAAGAAAACCCTTAGCAAGATTTATTTACACATGCATAAAATTATGGGTAGGGATTTTTGGTAATTATTTTTCTCACGGATATAAATTACTTCCATAGCCCACATTTTCACCCACCATCTCCATTTTTTGTTTATGAAATTATCATATGAAAGAAGAACACTGCACAACAGGTCATGTTGAAATTAATTTTAGAAACAGGGTAATTACTCTGAGTAGCATGGCCATTCTAGGTTCTTTATTCCACTGCTGTTCATTACATTTAAAAAGGGCTATACCAAAAAGAGGACTATTAACCTCAGCCTCTCCAGTTCTGGATTCAGTTAGCAACCTAATCACTAACGGTTTTGTTGTAAATGAATAAGTGGAAAATGAGTTCAGCAGCATTAGATATTAGATACCCGTTTGATATTCTGATGCAAAACATTGGTAAGATACTGCTTGAGCATGTTTGAAGTTATAAGGCAATTTCATTGATTATGTTCTTAAAAGGAAAAAGCAATTATTGAGCGTCTACATCTAAAGGCGAACAAGTAATTAGCCCATCCGAAATAAGTTGTCTGTTTATCCAGGTGGGCGGTGATACATAAAGCTAGAAGCTGCCACACTTCCTCCTTGTTGGGCTAATAACCCTGAAGATAGTGACAACATAAGCCACACTTGACACAATTTTCCTTCAAAGCTGCCCTTAAAGGGAAAAGTAGCATTATTCCTCTAGACTGTAGACCCAGTAACAATATATCCCCTAGACTAGATCCCTAGTACATTAAGCTCTTCCTGCTCTTGGGCCAATAGTGCAGTTTAGTTTTAGTTCTCATTTTTTCATAGATCCTGTTTTCTTGAATGCTAATTTTTTCATGGCCTACAGTTTCCACAACATCCTCCTCCCCTGGAACTGTCTACTTTGTCCCACTTCTGTTGTCATGACATTGTCTGGTCAGATTTCCAGCAACTCCTCACATATAAGTGTTGCGGATTTCACCACCTCATAAGCACAATAGAATATAGGCAGACAAGTATTATCAATAAAAGAGATAAAACATATGGAATATTAAAACCCCACCTCTCATACTGGTCCTTTGCTATGCTGATCTCAGTTGCTTACCTAGATATAATTGTTTTCAGTCATTACAATCAAAGTGCTCCTACTTCCTGTACCAGGAGAATATGCTATGTGTGATCCTCTCCATATACATGGTTGCAGTGCTGCATGAATAGTGCAACACATGTATTTTCTAGCTTTGGTATGCACAATCAAAAGCCCTATAAAACTCTGGCTTCCAGTTTTGTGTGCCAAAGCTGGAACATATACAAGTTATCTTATTCACACAAAATGCAGACTGCTCATAACAAGAGCATCATGTGTAACATTCTCTGCCAGTATGTGAGGCAGGAGAGCTAAAACTGCAGAGGCTGAAAAAGGACTAATGCTGTGATTTTAAACTAAAATCAAAATACTGTTGAGAGACAAAGTGCATGTAACCTTTACTTTGGTGTACCTTTGGTGACCTGCACAATGTTACATCAAAACTGAGAATTCTCACTTTAGTTTGCTGTTTGATCTGTAGGACTATTCTGACAAGATTGGGGATTATAATGCCCCCCTCGACATGCACACCTGCAAACATATCTACGCCCATAGAAATCCTGGTACAGTCTGAATCTTATCCCGGTTATATTTTTAATTAGGAACACATTTCTATTTTTTAAAGAATAAAATCAGTGTCTTACTAATGAAGTACTTATTTTTCAGCAAATGTCCCTCACATTGAATTGGATCTTATGAACTGTGAATTTACAGAATGGATTTCTCTCTCTTCTCCCTTAATCCTGTGCCTCTCCCCCTGAAAAACTATCACAGGGTCAAGGGATCCCTGGAATGGAAGGCAGAAGGCCACACTTTGAGAAAAAATAGGCAGAAATCACCCTCCCTTCTTGTACAAACTTTTCTGTGAATGGAACAAAATCTCTTGCAAAAGAGAACAGGAGCCCATTATCCTTTCTCCATTATCCCTCAAACCATATTTTACTCTGTACTTGATGGAGTAACTTGGGGGAGTGCAGGAGGATAAAAGGGTGGTGGTGGTGTTTCCACAATTTCTTCTATTCCTACAATCAGTTGCAGTATCTGTAGAGACATTCACTTAGACCAGAACCTGCTTTTATTTATTTTTTTAAAATGTTTATTAAGGTCAAGTATAACTTATAACATGTACAATAACTGCAAAACAGTATACAAAACTGCAGGAGAAGGAGTGAGATATTTGGCAATTTCTCAATCCCACTGCTGATTCCTACTTAATTATTTATGCTGTTTTTGAGAGTCCACAAACCCTTAGTACCACAATTTCAGGAGTAAGGGCAGGCTGCAGCAGGAAGGCAAAGGTCTGGGAATTCTCTGCTATGAGACTGGTGTGCTTCCTTAATTTAGGATTTAGCCATTTTATGGATATTGTTTCAAATCCTTCCAAGATGTGCTATCATGATGAAAAATAGTTCACCCAAGTCAGTCTATATGATGTTTAATTTTGTTTCTGCTCCTATTATTCCTGTGCTGTTCTTTATGTATACATAAATGCAGAGGAGCAAAAAACAAACAAACACAAAAATAATGGGTGAAGAAGAAATCAAAAGAAAATGGTTCTGGTACAAACATAACATTGAGGTGCTCTCTAATTCACACTCGAAAACTGAATTATCATTATATCCAATTCTGAACTGGTCCTTAGTGTGTGTATCAAAAATTCACACAATAATTCACGCAGGATTTTTCTACAAACCCGAGAGAAGCACCAAGTTTTAGAAAGATCTGAAAACTAAACATTAAAAAATGGCAAGTTAAACTTCAAACTAATACAAGCAATGTTTTGGGGTTTCAAAGATTAATGCTCACTGAGATCTCATGAGGCTATATTCCACAGGGTTGCCAGGTCCCCTCGCTGCTCCAGTGGGGGAATTTGGGGGGTGTTCCAGGGGTGGGGTGGGGACGTTGTGTGAATCCCTTATGTAATGACATCACCCAGAAGTGATGTCATTGCATCGGGGACATTGTGTGTGGGTGCTCTAGTTTTTGGGCAAGCCCTATGGTAGAACTGGACTTAAACTATAGAGTTTGCCCCCAAACCCTGTGCGATATCCCCAACACAATGATGTCACTTCTGGGTGATGTTATCATGTTGGGCATATTGCATGGTGATGACCCTGCTTAGGGGCGGGGTTTCCCCCACCAGCCAGCTGGTCCGTGGCGGGGAGAAGCCCCTGAAACTGGGGGAATCCCCAACTGGGACTTGGCAACCCTAATGTTCCAAGATCTCAGTGGCCATTGGGGGAGGGGGTTTGCTATCACAAGCCTTGGTTTTAGTAGCCAAAGACACCAGGGTGGGGTAGGGGACTGGAAAAATTTTTAAAAAATGAAAGGGAAAGATGCAGGGAAAGGCTATGGGAAGGGGGATACAAGGGGAAATGAGATGTTCCCCACAAATCCTTGTGTGACTCCTAACATAAAGCTTAAAAAGAAAACCTGACAATAATCCCAAAAATCTTCATAAAGCTCCATAGTGATGATACAATATATCCCTAATCAGGTGCCCATATAAACTGTGAAATGGAAGTGTGAATCAATTTTTGTTTAACACAGAGATTTTAGAAAAGGAAATCTAAGATAGTGCCAAAAATAGATAACCAGAACTTGTTCTCAAAAGAGCAATGGATTCTTAGCAAAGAAAGGACCTCTACAATTTTTGCTTTGACGATAATTCCATTATAAATTAGTCACAATAATATGTCAAAGACTCTGAAGAAAGTAGGTGATGAATATGAGAAAAAATGAATTAACTTTTATTGTACAAAGCGACTTGTTAATTACTAGTTCTTTCCTTCTCAAGAGAGATAAATTATCTAAAACATTATGCTTCTGTGCATTTTCATTCTGTTAAATAACCTGTTTTTCACATGTATAGTTCAGAAACTGTTAGTGAAAGTCCTAAGGAATGAAACATTCTTTCTTTCAAAATACCAAAGGTATGCTACTGCCTGAGCCATGGCAGACAGCTGGAAATGGCATGAAGTATTAACTGATCTATTCACCAACAAAAGCAGTCAACTAAAAAAATGTGTAATGCTGAAATTAAAAAGCTATTTTAAACAACTGCCTTTAAAGAAAATGACTTAATGCAATCTACTTTGCTACACCTGATTTTCAAAAAAAGGCATTTATGTCACTGCTTTAGGCAACAATTAAATGTTTGACTGAAATTTAAGAGTACTGCTAAAGGAAGTTCAGCTTTTTATAGTCTAACCATTAATGCATTTCCTCACTGTTAACTTTGTGAGTTAAGTATGGTATTTCAATTGGAATATGTATGCAGGCTAAGTATGATTGCATTTTTGGTAAGGATTTTCCCCCCTACAGTGTCCTTGGAGCAGTACTCCTATTTTGCAATGAGAAGGCAAATGATAGCTTTTCATAAATGTTTCTCTTGCACTGTCAAGTTGTTATAACATGATTTTGTTCTTAAATGCTTCCATTCAGTGAGTATATATGATGTGACAACATGGCTAAAGATGCTTTGGAGACTGAATCTATGCTATCATTTTAACATGTACACCAGTAAGTTCCCAACTAAATGACATGCATAGTTTATCTTTCTTCCTATTGTAGTAATAAGCAGCTTGCATTGCGTAATTTCTTTTGTTCTGCAAAAGATGGAAACAGTTTGTATTAGGTGCTTTAGTAACCTGTGCTATGAAATTCTTTGAATTGCAGAACGGCATGGAATATGGTGATATGTCCATAGTACAAAGGCACATCTTTTTTCTTTTTTTTACTGGTGCTCCAACCCAGCTGCAAGGCTGGCTCAGTAAGCATCTGCTTTGCCAACTTTGCCAGGCCTTTGCCTCACTTTCCTTTGTTGCACAAGAAGTTGAGCCTGGCAGCTGGACTTGAGATGGATCAGCTCACCGCTGGTGACCGGTGAGCAGTACATAAGCCAAACATAACCAACCTAAGTATGCAAATTCCCATTCCTTGCACAGAATAAATACTAACAATAATTGCACCCAAGAAGAATCACATATATGGGTGTATTTCAGGGCCAAACTAGATGAGACACTGACTCACCTGTGAATGGAGGTGCCAGGGAAGACATAATTCTGAATGGCAAAACTGTATGTGTGGAGGAAGAGTCAAGCATATTCTGCTCCTATGCAATGCCTCACATTGGGCCTCCAATGCTGGGCAGATCCATCTTGTTTGACCATCAGAAATGGAAAGCAGTTACCTGTGCCCTCAAAACCATCCACTTTCCCAAATACCAAATTTGTATCCTGTACAATAAGCTATGCATAGTACATTGTACACCCAGGCCTCATTTCCTCCCGGAGCTCACCGGAGCAACGTTCCCCTAGTAAGGAGCCCAGGGAGCGGGCACATGTTGGTCTTAAAGGTGCCCCTGGACTCAAACTTTGTTCTGTTTTGTCCTTTAAAACTCTGCATTGCATTGCAATGACGACAGCCAGAGAAAGGGAAAGCCGGAGGAACTGGCCGGGAGGCGTGACTCTCCCTCTCCCCCCGCCGGGTGCATCCCATCCCCGGGCGAAGCGGCTTCCCGAAGGGCAGGAGGTGCTTGCGAAGAAGCAGCATGGCAGGCTCCGGACCCGCTCCCTTTAAAACTCCCCTCATGGGCCATCTGGGACGGGAGCAGGAAGCGGCGGATGTGTCTTGCTTGCTGCTGACTCTGGCCTCTTCTTCCTGGGCGAGGAGGAAGCAGCCCACAGACCACCACCACCATCAGCAGGGAAAGCCATGGCCGGGGGCTGCTGCTGTACAGCGTCCTCTTCGAGTATGACACGCCATGGATCGTGCTCATCAAGAGCCGCAAAGTGAGGCTCATGAACTGGATGGTTGGAGGCGAGGTGTGCTTTTGAATGCCAGATGTTGAAACTGGGGGCAGGGGCGCCTGCCAGGGCTTGCTGCCCTTAGAGGCCAGGTTGGCCCCTGTTGGAGACAGGATCACACTGGGCTAGAGTAGCAGCTCAGCTCTTTCTGGGGCGTGTGGTTCAGTGGTTAGACCAACTGGGGAGAACTGGACTCAGATTTCTTCTCGGCCATGACATGACGTTAACTTGGTTATCTTGAATAACAGAGTTTGAGTCCCCGGGCACCTTTAAGACCAGCAAAGTGTTATTCTGGGTACAAGCTTTCCTGTGCATGCACACTTATTCAAGGCGTGCCTTCACCTCTCTACTGCTGTGAAGCAGCAGAAAGTGATTTTTGTCCTGTTTCCAGTTATGGAAATACAGAACCTGGGAAGAGGAGAGAGGGGAAAGTATCTTTACTTTCCTTGTTCAGAGCTCAAACAACTGTTGTGCAATTGCCACTTGGCTAAAGAATAATCCAGATCTAAACAGAATCAGATCTGGAGATAACTGCATAACTGTGGCATGCACAGGAAAGTTTGTACCCAGAATTAAACGTAAAGGTGCCACTGGACTCACACTTTGTTCTGTGGCTTCCTGTGTTTGTGTTTGAGCAAAGCAAGGTCCTGTGACTGAATGGCCCAGGTCATCAGTTGACTTTAGTATCATGGAGGAAGGTGGATGGGGGTGGACAGGTGGAAGGTGAATTGGGGGGATATACATGAAGTCATAACCAGGCTGGGTTAGAAGAATCATTCTCTGTTGTTGGTGTGTTCATTGTGTAAACGTACATACAACTGAAATTGCGCAGATCTGCGTGTCCCCCCCCCCATAGCTAGCAATCCAAAACAGTCCAGTGGCACCTTTAAGACCAAGGTTTATTCAGGTACAATCTCTCCCTCCTCTGTGAGGGCAGATCTGTGTGTCCCCCCTCCCCATAGCTAGCAATCCAAAACAGTCCAGTGGAGACTGAGCGGTGGGTGTTGCCTTCTGACACACTTCTGGTGATGTCAGGGTGTGTGGCATATGCAAATAAGTTATGCTAATGAATTATGTTAATGAGCGCCTGCACCTCTTTTTTTACAAAATGACCCCTGAGTACACCGGTACAAAAACTAATGCATAATACATATTATTATTATATGTTTTATTACAGCCTTTTTGTCATTTATTAATATAAAGGACAGAAAAAATAGTAAATAAAACTTTATACCTCTGTGAGAGCAGAAATCTAATGAAACTAAATCATGAAGTGAAAGCCATTTTTCTGAGTGTCAACTAATCTAATCTGTGATAGTTAGCAACTTTGAAATTGTACCGGTAGAAGTTTAGTAGAAGACATACCTTTAATAAATGACTAAATGCATTGGAAAAGGTGATAGAATCAGGTCATGCAAATCTCACAGAATCTGAGATAGAAGCATGCAACCTGAAAGGTTTTACAATACTGTGAACAATATAACATGGTTGTTTCACACTTAACCCAGTTTGTCTAGTAGTCAGAACCTGCAGAATCTATTGTTCCTGTTGCTCAGAAGATAAACAAAATATCAAAAGCATATAGTGACTTGTGATCATACACAAGTGAGTGTTCAGAAGACACAAGTGAGTGTTCAGAAGACATCCATTCAAATATGCAATGTGTTGGATTACTACTATTTCCACTAGATTATGCTCAATTACTTAATATTAAAAGAAGCACAAAATAGATGACACATTTTCCTCTTCTTCCTTAAATGTCTTGGGAAAATACATGCTAAAAATATAAATAGCTATCAGCCATAATGCCATAAGCATACCAACCAAATAATGATGATCTCAGCTTTTATTTGCCTGGTCACATTTTGTTCTGGCACTACTTCTGCAGACATTTAGCTCAGAAAGAGTTTAAACAGTGGCTTAAATGTGAAGTGGTTTTAAAAAATCATATCCATACACCAATGATAGGGCTGGGTCCAACCTAGGGTTGCCAGGTCATTACTGTGTCCCGGGGGGGGGGGGTTTTTCTCCATGTTAGAGTGTTGCCCACCACAACGTGCCCCCACAATGATAACTTCACCTCCAGTGCAAATGGGTCTGTTGGGGGGGCTCCCCCCACTGGCCAGCTTGGCAGCAGCAGATTGGGCCCCCTGAAAGTGGGGAAATCTCCATCCTCATTTGAGGGATGGCAACCCTAGCCCAACCAGTTTTTATGCTGGTGAAAAAAGAAGAAGGGGTCCCCTTTGACCATGAAAACAGCTATGCTGGGAATTATGGAACCAGTCTGGACAAAAAAAAATGTGGAATAGGGGTCGTAGTAAGAAGGCGAATTAGGTGAGATTGAACTAAAATGTTGGTTGAATCTAAACTATGGAGCAACTGGAATTCTCTTCTTAGGAAACCTCTTGCTGGCCCTTCTCTCATGGGCAGGTTATGGTCGAATGACAGTTATGTAGCTACTCTGAAGCAATGTTCCCTCTAAGCTGTGGAGTCTTGTGGGCAAAGATTCTACTTTGTGAGCGGCTAGCATTAAAGTTGTGAACGAGCAGTTTGGTTACTGCATAAATCAGTTTGCTCTGGAGCTCTCCTTCCCGAGCTGAGACAAAAACGTGTGAGCCGGAGGCTAAAAACCTGTGAGCTAGCTCACACTAACTCAGCTTAGAGGGAACACTGCTCTGAAGTAATTTGTGCTGACTTGATTTTGATTTAGTCCCTAGTAAGTGAATTTAGGTTCTGGACTTAATGGACTTGTGTCTTAAATTAATGTTGTTTTTAGTAGAATGTTTAGTTTTTCAAGCTATTTTGACCACCCCAGTATTAAGTATATAAACTAAGTATACATGCAACCCTAAATAATTTACTTTCTTCATACTAATATTGACTTCAAAATAAATTGTTTTTATAATCCAGCCTCTTATCCTTGTTTTAGATCAGTGTATCACAAACACCCCTGAACTGTAAATATTTCTAAACATCCCATACAATTTTGTTGGTTGACATTGCTTTTGATGGCCAGGTTGCAAATGGTCACATGGGGAACTCCAGCTGCCTTGAAGGGCTTTACTACAATCTACCAAACGTTTCAAAGAGAGAAGTTTTCAAGTTCATAGGCAGCTATTTTCCATTTCTGAGGGCCAAACTAGAGGAGGTACTGGGAATTAATTTTACTTGTGAACTAGTACTAAGGGAGATTTCTTCAGAAAGGCTGAGACATATTCCTTTCTTTCTGTTTTACTATTATGCTCCTTGGACCAAAGGTCTTGAGCAACATCAAAAACAAATACAAGATGAAATATAAAATAGTAAACATGAAAATACAACATGACAAATTAAAACCAATTTCTGTAACAGCATAGAGAAACCACAAGTTGTAGAAACTGGTTAATAAAACACATTATTTCTGGATTGGTACAGCTAGAAAAAAAAGAGATTGTGCAAGATTCTACAGGTAGTTGATATTTTCTCAGGACAGGTGTACTCCAGAGGTCTCTGAATGGAGTCCATTGATCACCAAACATGAGGTGATCTGTCTATATACTAATTCTCAACAGTCCCTTCTGTGTGTGGATACTTATTTCTACCAACAGAGGGCTCACCCTCCCGCAGTAGGTTTTTCTACAGACTCAGGGGTCTGTAGGAAAATCCAAAACCTTTTTTAAAAAAAAACTGAGGGAGGGTTGAATTTCCCCCAGTATTTCTCGAAATGGCTGCTGCAGTGGTCTACACCGGGCCCCGCCACATTGACAGTGAGAGATTAGAACATTCTGGGGAGGGGAAGCTTCTAACTGGTTCTGTCAGTAAAAGGCAGGGGAAGAGCCCTTTCCAGGCCTATTTTGGCCTTTCAGGGAGGTATCCTTAGGGCCAGGCCTGACAAGAGTTTTATTTATTTATTAGTTCAATTTCCCCAGTGCCAGGCTGGGAAACTGTGGTGGAGTTTAAGGAGGGCTGGGTTTGAGGAAGGGAGAGACCTCAGCTGGATATAATGCCACAGAGTCCACCCTCTAGGGCAGCCACTTTCTCCAGGGAGACAATTGTAATTCTGGGGGGTGGTCTCCAGGTCCTACTTGGAGGTTGGCAACCCTAGACCTGGCAGCAGTCTAGGGTTGCCAGGTCCCCCATGGCCACTGGCAGGGGATTGGCGGTAAGGTTGTCAGACCCAGGTTGGGAAACTCCTGGAGATTTGGGGGTGGACCCTGGGGAGGACAGGGACCTCAGTGAGGTACAGTGCCAAGATTCCACCCTCCAAAGCATCCATTTTCTCAATGGGAAGTTATCTCTGTAGTTTGGACATGAGCAGTAATTCCAGGGGATCCCCAGGTCCCACTTGGAGGCTGGAATCCCTAGGCAGCACCCTCTGGGTGACTTGATACCACCTGATTTGCGTGACTCTAGGCCTGGTTGCTTGCTACTCCAACAGCGGCCACCCTATGAAAGCTAGTATAGTGCAGCAATTAGTGCTTCAAAGTAGGGTCTGCAAGACCCAGGTACAGATCCCCATCTTGTGGTGGAAGCTGACTGGGTGATTTGGACCAGTCACATACTTCCAACCTAACCAACCTCACAGGGTTGTTGTGCAGATAAAAAAGAGGAGAGAATAATGTAAGCTGCTTTGGTCCCCACTGTGGAGAAAAGCTGCCATAGACTCCACCCTCCAAACCAGCCATTTCCTTCTCAAGAACTACCCCTGCCAGCTTCCAGGTGAGGGCTGGAGATCACTCAGAATTACAACTGTTGTCCAGATGACAGAGATCAGTTATCCTGAATAAAATGACTGCTTTGGAACGTTGAGTCTATGGCATTATACCCTGCTGAGGCTGCTTGCCTCCCCAAGCCTCACTGTCCTAAGGTTTCACCCCCAAATCTCCAGGAATTTCACAACCTGGAGCTGGCAGCCCTAAGCTGAATTGATCTCTGTAGCTGGGACATTCGTTGTACTTCCCAGAGTGCTGCCACTGCTGCTGTGGGGGGAGAGGAGCAGGTAGGTGGCTGGGAACACTGCCACCACTGCTGCTGCTGTGTTGGGTGGGGGAGGAAGCAGGCAGGAGGCTGGGAGAGTGATGGGGTGGGGGGCAGAAAAACAGAGTGATAAGGTAGGGAGGCAGAAGAACAGAGAATGATGAGGGGACAGAAAGAGACAGGAGAGAAAGAGAGTAAGAAAAGGGGGGGCAAAAGGGAGAAAGAGTGTGAAAAAGGTAGGGTGAGAGGGGAGGAAGCAAAGGTGTGAGGAGTGGGATAACCATCCTGCAAGTTTCCTGCGGGTCTCCACTTGTAGTCTCTATTACTCCAGATGAAAAGCAGCAGTAGCAGAATATGGAGTTTTTGTGAAGTACCTCACCTTGAACTCTGCAGTTGGCAAGACATTCAGTTTGCCTACATACAGGCGCACCTATGGCTGGGAGTTGTAAGGAGGGTTAGATCAAAGGGGAGAATCACCACTAGCACACTGGGCCTGTGTGCTAGTTTGGTCAAACTCAATAACCCTTTTCCTAACCAGCCTTACAACTTCAGAATAGCCCATTTCCCTAACCACAACAAAGAACCCAATAACTCTAATTGCTTATCCACACATTTCCTCCACACACTTCTAAAGGAATCTTCTTTCAGTAAATTTAAATGTAAACGTAAAAGGAGTGCTGTGCAAACTCCAATCAGAGTACAGCTTTGGTGCTCCTTCTATCTGGCATAAAAACTGAAGAAGTGGATGGCCAACAGACTCAGTTACCTCTGAGATGTGTTCCAAGGATGTTTATCAATTTAACAGTCTTGCAGCCAGACTCTGAGTAGTAATCAAACACATGAAAAAATGGACTGCTGTAAAATAACCTGGATGCAAGCAGAGCATGGATAAATGTGATAAAATCTACAGTGTTTTTCCAGGAAAGGATACAATTGGATAATCAACCAAATTTAGTTAAAAGCAGTATCTGCTGAAATTTGGGTGACCATCTGCAGAAACCTCTGGTATCTCCAAACTGTAAATCTGCTATTTAGGGATATTACAATCCTTCCTAGAACAGGCTAACTCCTCAATCTATGTCAACAAACAGTACCTCAAAACCCCTGAAAGATCCACCCCCAGCAGCATCTCCCTCCCCTCACTTCTAATACCACTCAGCAAGATAGGAATGAAATCACCAGAGTAGCCAGTCCAGGGTGAGCAGTTGGTTCAACAGAATACCATGGATGATAGTGGGTGAAAGCTGCTGAGTCTTCCAAATGAATCAATGAGAAATGCACTTCAATTTATCTTTCTCCACAAAGAGCAACCAAGACAATTTAATTAGAAAACCAAGACAAAAAGTGCATGAAATTGATTCAAATCAGTGGTTTTTGATCTTTAATCCACTACTATAATCCATTAAGTATGCAGCATAATTATCATCAACTCCTTAGGATTAGGTGAACAGTGTAAACAACTCTACTCTGTTGGCCCTCAGAACCCACCGTAAATGGGGAGAAGGTACTGTCTAAAGCTGAATATTCCATTTACAGGGGAGGAAGCAAGGAACAGCCTGCTAGGCTTGCTAGCAGCCACTGGACAAGATATGGCTGAGTTAGCTCTCCTTTGCTAGGGATGTGCACCAAAATAATTTGTATTTTTTGGGTTCAGGTACATTGAACCCCAAAATATTGGAATTGCCCAGTATTCTCAGGAAACTGGGATTCAAGAAATCATCAGGATTACTGAATTATTCAGCTCCATTATATCCTATGAGGACCGTCCCTATAGGGTATAATGGAGAAGGGGGTGGGTGAACTTGCACCGCTTCCGGGTTCATGTGTGCATGGCTTGCAAAAGCCATTTAAAGGGAAAGTTCCCTTTAAATAGCTTTTGCAACCAGGCTGCCCAATTCGGCAGTGATTGAGCCTGAGGATTAGCTGGGGCGAGATGGAGCTCTCTTGCAGCTCTGAAGGGACTGCCCAACAGAGCCCCAGCTGAGCCTGCAGGGAGAGTTCTCCCTGCAGGATCGTCTCCTTTGCAGGCTCTGTTTGGCAGCCTGGCCTTGCAAGAGAGGACTATCTGGGGCGACGTGGAGCTATCAGCTCCTGCTGCCCTGGTCAATCCTGGGCTGGCTGGTCTTTCAGCTTGGAAACCATAAATGAAGTACATGTATAAGTAGGATCAGCTGTGGAACTGAGGAGAGAACAAATCAAAAGCCAGCACCCAAACACTTTATGGATCTGGTGCAAACAAAACTATATCTCATTGCACTTTGCAATGGCTGACTCCACACTGAGAATAGTTGTGGTGGTGGCAGTGGGTGGGGGGAAGAATGGATGGCTATCCTCATATCATATAAAAGCCTGCTAGGCAAGAGAATGATGCACTCCTTTTGCTTTCTTGGTGATGGGACCCTAGTCAAAAAGTATTCCAGCTAGAGGAAGGGAAGCCCTGCTCCCCTAGTCAGTGGTTGCTGTATTGCTGTTTTGGCTGCAGTCTTGCAGACCAGCATTTGCACACTTGCTGTTTGGTTTGGGTAACCTGAAGCTTTCTGGTCATTCTCATGAGGTACTTTGGCCCCGGTCACACGGGCCGGATATCGTGGGGGGGAGGCGTGGCTGTTTGCCCCGGAGCGAACTACCACGCGACAGCTGGATCAAACGTCCCACCGGATGTCCCGCCGACATCCCGTGGTTGGGGGGAGGTGCCGATCATACCTCACTCCTGCGGCGCGGCAAAGAAGCGCTGCCGCGGGTGTTGTGTTTTGTTGTTTTTTAACCCAAGTGTTCGCATGCGCCGTTGGGTGCTTGTGCGCACCCGTGGAGACTTTACACACAAAAAAACTTTTCGCAATGGGACATGGGCGGGCGCCGGATGCCACGAGCTAACACCAGAAACGAGATCTAATGCCCGCCCTTGCCCCGCGGTTTCCGGAAACTAGTACCTCGGAAGTACTAGTTTTTTACAGCGCATCTTCGGAGTGAAGCCTCGGGTGAGCCACGGGAGCTCTACGCTTCCCAGATGTGGCGGTGAGATCGCGCCCGGAAAATCCGCCTATCTTCCATCTCTCTAGCGTGCCTAATGCTCCGTGTGACCAGGGCCTTTGTATTTCAGGTACTACTGACACAGTATTTGTATTTAAGGTACACATACTTCATTTATGGTTTCCAAGCTGCAAGAGGAGCCAGCCGGGGATTGGCCAGTGCAGGGGGACCTGACAGCTCCACGCTGCCCCAGCTGATCTTGTCTTGCAGCTCCGGAGGGACTGTCCAACAGAGCCCACAAAGGAGCCCAGTTTCTGCCCAAGAGAGCCCCAGATGAGTAGAAAGTGATCACAGATTATGACAAAGTGATCAAAAGTGGTTAAAAGTGGTTATGATACACTACAATACTCAACATTAGTAGACGCCTATTTGTATAGCCTAACAAGATATGCCTGTAATCTATAATATCATGGTCTAAACACTAGTTTTATTCACTGTGGAACTAAATCAGACAATTAATGTTACCTTCCTTTCTCTTTTGCATGCACTTTAATTTTCATGGATTCCTTTCAACAAGGAAAAAAAAAGGTTCATTAAGCAGTTATGGGGCCACCATCTACTTTCTTGCTTTCATTAAGGTAATGACTATGTTCAGATTTAACAGGTTTTATACATCAATATCAAAATCCATTTTAACTGAATTTAACAAGACAACTTCTGTGGTATATTATGCAGTAACAGTATACCACATTATAAAAGTTTAGCTTAAGATTTCTTGCCACTCTCTCTATAGGCATCCAGCGTATTAATTAGCAACTCTGTTGAAGTTTTGACACCGTGTGATAAGGCACGTATGTAAACCGCTTTCTGAACATGGATGTCCAGGCGGAAAAGCCATTCATTAGAAAGTTCTTACATTAAGCACATAAGAGTACACACAATGTCCTTCTGTACTCTGTATCCACTTACAGCTATGGCTTGTTCGGGTATGCCTTTCTTTTACCATTACTCAGTGGGATCTAAGACTCCGCCATAAGTGCCAGGGCTCACCCTGGCTCAAATGGGGCCAAACTCTTGTGTTAATGATCTAGACAGAGGTTTACTTTCTACTCATCAGACTACACCCACTCCATACATTCAATTACCAAGCTCACATAAATAAGTACTTCAGTTTGACACTGATGAACTTAGATGTCACCTACAAAGGTTCAAGTCACAGTCAGTCAGGACACACACTCAAGAGACTGTTGGAATCACTGGATTCTGCTCTGGGAGCCTCTGTAGTGTTTCTAATGTCCGGCAGGTTCCAGAGGCTCTTTGATGCAGTAGGTCTTCATACATTTGCACCGAGTTGACACCATCAACATAGCTTCTGAAACTGTGCCAGAAGAACTGTGCCAGATATTGATAAATTTCTACTATTTTATCCATTTCTGTTCTAATTTTCATAATAAATTCAGATCATGTTTGAATGTGATAGTTTTTTAAACATAACATCTTTTAACAGCCATTCCTGAAATCAGGTATATACAGATAGATTCAAGTGGGTAGCCATGTTGATTTGAAGCAAGAGAACAAAGTATGAGTCCAGTGGCACCTTTAAGACCAACAAAGTTTAATTCTGGGTATAATTTCATGTGCATGCACACTTCTTTAAGATACATTGAAGCAGATGTTTCCAACCATTACATATAGGTAGAGGAGTCAAGATGCATTAAGTACTTGAGAAATAAATATAGCTAAGATTGGATTAAAGTAGTTGGTAAAACCTGTGAATAGCAGCAAATTAGCATACAGATAATAAAAGGGTTAACAAATAGATGCAAGAACTGAGTCACTTAGCATGTGTAGTGACATAAGAACCCTATATCTCTGTTAAGCCCTGGGGGTTCCATTGTCCTGAGTGTTGTAATAACTTGTAATTCAACAATCTCCCCTTCTAGGCTGTTTCTGAAATTCCTTTGCCCCCCCCACCCCTCAAATGAAACACAATACAAGTTATGGGTTAAACTAGGAACTTTATTTACAAACAAGCTGATCTGCCTAACTTACCTAACACGCTAAAACATGGGTTACCTCAAGCCTGCACAGCAAGCTTCCTAATAGGGCAAAACCACCCAGCTCAGAGCCAGGTCTGGAATCCTTCTGAACCTTTCTCTTCATGGCCCGCACAAGAGTGTGTAGAGGGGATGGAGAAGCACAGTCCAGCCCATGACTGCTAAGCCTTAGGGCTCATCATATATCCCTCCAACCTCAAGGAAGCCTCCCTAATGAGCCACCCAGACTGAAAAGCTGATAGGTGCCCAGTTTGAAGACTGCTCCTATTGCTGATATCGGGGTGCTTACCAACTCTAAATCCCCTCAACCCATGCTTTTCCTGTCACAGAGGGGATTAGTCTTGGTTTAACTCCCCTCCCGTCAACCGTATGCCACAGGTTACACAAACCAACTTGCAGATCAGCCAAGAAAATGTCCATCCTAGCAGCAGACAGGTGACCTCATCGGGTCTGAAAAAGATGTGGCAACAAGAACTTATTCCATGGGCATGAGATCAGCCTTCCACCCCCAGACTGCAGACGGAGGTGGCTGCCGCCCAACCAGGCTGATGTGCCAGCCTTCCCATTGGCTGGCCTTCCCATGTTGAGCCTTAATTGGCTCACCCCACCCTTGTGTTCATTCGTGATCTTGCAATAAAACAGCTACTTTGAGGTCCCCCATTGAGTGCCCTGGGAGTTTGGAATGTTCTCCAACAGGTTTCTCAGTTTTGTGATTCTTGGTGTTGGATTTGTGTCCATTTATCCTTTGGTGTAGGGTTTGACCTGTTTGCCCTATGTAGAGAACTGAAGGGCATTGTTGGCATTTAATGACATATACAATGTTAGAAGACGATCTAGTGAATGAGCCTGAGATTGTGTAGTCGGTTTTGTTAGGTCCACTGAGTGTGTTGTCTGGGTGTATGTGGCAGCAAAGTTGGCATCTGGCTTTCAAGCAAGGGAAACCTTTTACTGTGCAATAGCAACCTGGTAATTCACAGGATTTCCTGAATGCTCAGCATTACTTCATTCACATCCTAGTGGTGTAGTATATACCAGCCACAACTGAGACTCAAACATGGTTGGGCAGATTGACAGAAACTTGGCTGTAAAATATTAACGGTATTTTGAAATACTGGTATGGGGTTTTTAGACTTCACGTTTTATTTCTAGATTATCATGTTATATAAGTCCCTAGTAATTATTCTTTTTTCTGCCTTTTGTTTTATTGTTGGGAAGTAATTTTGCTGCTTAAAAATGCATCCCATTGCCAACATATAAATGATTAAATACAAATTATTACATTTAATGAGGTAGAACTTTTGGCTTCAGAACAGAAGATCTATGGCTGTACTCATGGCTGAGATGCAAAGTGCAATTGCTTTAATATCGGCTAAGATTGTAGACAATCTAAGCTTTCATTTTAGCTAATGAAGAGATACAGCATTTTATTCTCAGGGGCAATGGGGAGTCTTACACAGACTAGGTTATATGACTATTGCAAGGTAGCTTTTAGGCCAGGCCTGTACTGCAGATTACATGGTGCACCACTGGCTTGCATGTATTACATCTATTAAGCATCTGATAATTCGGTGCCTCTGAAGTTCTACCTGTTATATGTATCCCCAATCTGTTCAGTTGATCTAGGGGATGCATGAATGGAACGTCAGTGCAAGAAAACTGCATTCACTCAAGTAAATGGACTTGGGTTTATGCTCTATTCTTCTATTTTTAAAATCACCCATGATCCTTCCAGTCAATAGTGTTCTCATTCAAAGAAGTTTTGGGGTTTAGATCATTCTCAAGGTTTAGCAGTTGGTTGGACTAGGAATAGGAAAATCCAGGTTCAAATTCCAATCAGCTGTTTTCTCACTGAGTGACTTGGACTAATCGCTCTCTTTCTAGTCTCCCTGACGTCCTCTTTGCCCCCATTCCAAACTAGCACCGTGGTATAGTTTGGAGCTTTGGAGGATGAAACGGGACCTTAGACGACTAGAGCAAGTTTGGAGACAGACTTGTGATGAAGCTACAAGAACATTTTATAGGATGTTTATGAGGCCCTAGGAGCTGGCAGTGAAGGCCACAAAGAAGGAATATTATGTGGCCTCCATTGCATCTGCTAGCTCTCACCTGGCACAATTATTTAAGGTAATTAAGTCTCTAACTTCCCTCTCAGAGGGAACTCAAAATGGCATCAAATTGACAATTAGCTGTGAGGCTTTTGCGAGCTTTTTGGCAGATAAAATCTTACCACTCTGCTAGGATCTGCCTGCCAACACTGATACAGTGAAAGAACTGGAGGCCCCTTGGCTGTCTTCAAGTATGGGATTTGATCAATTCAGCCAACTCTCCTAGACTCATGTCGACAGGATTCTAGGTGCTGTGAAGCCCACCACTTGCTGCCTAGACCCGTGCCCATCATGGCTGGTGAAAGCCAGTGATGGAATACGAGGCCATCTGGTAGACATTATAAATCTGTTCCTGTGTTTGGGGGGTCTTCCTGAGGAGATTAAAGGAGGCAGTGGTGAGACCACTCTTGAAGAAACCATCTCTGTATCCTACTGATCTGTCCAACTACTGCCCAGTATCGAATGTGTTGTTCCTGGGTAAGTTAGAATCATAGAATCATAGAGTTGGAAGGGACCTCCAGGGTCAACTAGTCCAACCCTCTGCACAATGCAGGAATTCCACAAATAGTTGAGAGAGCAGCAGCAGAGCAGCTCCAGACTTTCCTGGAAGACACACTGACCCTGAATCCATTCCAATCCAGCTTCCGGCCCAGTTATGGGACGGAGACGGCACTGGTTGCTCTCATGGATGATCTTCATAGACAGCTGGATCAAGGTGGGTTGGTGTTGCTATTACTACTTGATTTGACAGCAGCATTCAACACTGTTGATTATGATCTGTTGACCCACTGCCTCACCTATGTAGGGATTTATGGGACAGATTGAGTCAGATTGAGTCAGATTGAGGTGACGAGAGAGGAGGTCCTAAAACTGATAGACAACTCAAAAATTGATAAATCACCAGGCCCAGATGGCATACATCCGAGAGTTCTGAAAGAACTCAAATGTGAACTTGTGGATCTCCTGACAAAAATATGTAATCTTTCCTTAAAATCTGCCTCCATTGCTGAGGACTGGAAGGTAGCAAATGTCACTCCCATCTTTAAAAAGGGTTCCAGAGGAGATCCGGGAAATTACAGGCCAGTCAGTCTGACGTCGATACCGGGTAAATTGGTGGAAACCATTATTAAGGAAAGAATTAGTAGGCACATAGATGAACAAAACCTATTGAGGAAGACTCAGCATGGGTTCTGTAAAGGAAGATCTTGTCTCACAAACCTGTTAATGTTCTTTGAGGGGGTGAACAAACATGTGGACAAGGGGGATCCAATAGATATTGTTTACCTTGACTTCCAGAAAGCTTTTGATAAAGTTCCTCCTGAGTAAGCTCAAAAAACATGGGATAAAAGGACAAGTCCTTTTATGGATCAAAAACTGGCTAATTAATAGAAAACAGAGAGTGAGTATATAGTGATCTGTCCGTGACAAAGAAACTGTCGTCAGTTCAACACCAGCCCCGAGACCACCTCTGTTAGCTCAAGCAGAGAAAATGTAGGTAGTGGAGTGGGCAGTACACCAATAGAATCCCATTTCTATATCTAAAGCCAAACATTACCTACACATCCTCAAACCCAGGGCCCTGAGTGGGGCACAGAGCTAGCTGAACTGGCAGAGACTGATCAAGAGAGAGATCTTGGAGTTGTAGTGGATAACTCACTGAAAATGTCGAGACAGTGTGTGACTGCAATAAAGAAGGCCAATGCTATGCTGGGGATTATTAGGAAGGGTATTGAAAACAGATCAGCCAATATCATAATGCCCCTATATAAATCAATGGTGCGACCTCATTTGGAATACCGTGTGCAATTCTGGTCACCACACCTTAAAAAGGATATTATAGCTTTGGAAAAAGTGCAGAAAAGGGCAACTCGAATGATAAAGGGGTTGGAACACTTTCCCTATGAGGAAAGGTTAAGGCACTTAGGGCTCTTTAGCTTGGAGAAACGATGACTGAGGGGTGACATGATTGAGGTTTATAAGATTATGCATGGGAAAGAGCAGGTAGAGAAAGAGGTACTTTTCTCCCTTTCTCCCAATACAAGAACTCGTGGGCACTCCATGAAATTGCTGAGCCGTCGGGTTAGAACGGATAAGAGGAAGTACTTCTTCACCCAAAGAGTGATTAACACTTGGAATTCACTGCCACAGGAAGTGGTGGTGGCTACAAGCATGGACGGCTTCAAAAGGGAATTAGATAAGCATATGGAGCAGAGGTCCACCAGTGGCTATTAGCCACAAGGTATAGATAGGGACTCTGGGGCAAGTGATGCTCTGTCATCTTGGTGCTTGGGGGGGGGGTCAAAAGTGGGAGGGCTTCTAATGTCCTGGCCCCACTGGTGGACCTCCTGATGGCACTGGTATTTCTGGCCACTGTGCGATACAGAGTGTTGGATGGGATGGGCCTTTGGCCTGATCCAACATTGGCATCTCTTATGTTCTTATGTTCTTATGACAGCCTTGAAATGGCTGGTCTTATTTCTCCAAAATCAGGGACAGAGAGTGGTTCCATCTTGATCCCCTATGGTGTGTAGCATTCCCCAGGGGGTAAACCTCTCTCAGATGTAATTTAACTTCTGTATGTGCACAGAACTTTGGGCTGGGTTGCCATCAGTATGCAGATGACACCCAGCTGTATATGCTGATGGGCAGTCAAGCCAGCCAGATACTTCCCCAGATGGTTCAGCCAATTGCCTGGAAGTAGTGGTTGGATGACTGAAGCAGAGCCAGCTGAAATTAAATCCATTTAAGATGGAGGTCCTGTGGCTGGGCTGGAGGGATCAGGGAATGGAGTGCAAACTCCCTACTCTTAATGGTGTGCCATTAACATCAGCACCAATGGTCAAGAGTCTGGGCATGATTCTGGATGCCTCCCTTTCAATGGAGGCCCAGATCACAAATGTGGCCAGACTGGCATTCTTCCACCTATGCCAGGTTAGGCAATTGGTCCCCTACTTGTCTCCCTCTGACATAGCCACAGTGATCCATGCAATAGTCACCTCCAGATTAGACTACTGTAACTTGCTGTATGCACAGCTACCCTTGAAGCTGACCTGGGAACTCCAACTGGTCCAGAATGCAGTGGCACGGGTTCTTACCGGAACCCCAGTGAGAACCCACACGACTGGAGCTCCATCTGCTGCACTGGCTCCAGATTGAATACCAGATCTGGTTCAGTGTACCCTACAGGACCAGATCTGGGGCCAGTGTACCCTATAGGACACACACAACAAACGAAACATGGTGTTTTACTTAATGTTGAAAAGACAGCCATTGTATTGTGTAGCAGCAAAAAGGGACCTTAAGGCACTGATTTATTACAGGACATACCTTTTACTGCTTAACTCATTAGATCTTTTTTTTTTTTTAAGTGAAACGGCCAAACATCGTTTGCTCTTCTGATGCACTGGAAGCATTCCCAGCCTGAGGTAAAAAATAATTACCTTCCAGCATCTATTGGCGGTTGGAATTAAGAGTGTCAGCAAATTTCAAAATTCCTCCGGATTTCAGACAGGGCTTGCAATGAGCTCATCATCAGCCACTCCTACCAGCCTGCACACCCTAAGCAAATTTACTTTGAGAAGAGGAAGAAGTGCTGGGAAAGATGGGCTGCTGACAGGAGATCTCCCCTCAGCAACGAGTGCCTGAAGCCTTGATGCTCCTGAGCATGGTTTTGAGTATCATTTGTTGCTTTAGCTCAATTGGTAGATGTTGGAAATCTAATTCCTATGTATCTAGCAACAAAGGACATATTCTAGAGTGCCCATGCCTTAGGGCTGAGACTAGGGTTCCCAAGTACTTACTGTGATCTGGCGGGGAAAACATGCTCCCCGGCCAGACCATTCCTCCCTGTAACACACCATGCCGTCGCCAGGAAGTGACGCTAGGCGACGCTCTGGCAATGGGATTGAAAACTCGATGGTACCATCGAGTTTCCAGCCCCATTGCTAGAGCGTTGCTCGACGTCACTTCCTGGCGACGGCATGGTGCGGCGCGTCTGTTGTCCCCGCAGGAATTATCCTGTGAGGACATCTGTGTTCCCTGCTGAATCACGGTAAGTACTTAGGAAGCCTGGCTGAGACTTACAAGACCACCCAGATCACCCTGCTGCTGGTTCCCCCTGTATTTGAAAAGTAAGTGTACTTGGGAAGGGGACTCACTAGGGACAGCTCTTCCAGACCTTGGTATTTCCAACCTCTTTCCCAGAATTCTTAGAAAGACCAACAAAAGGTTTCCTGAAGAGTTTTCTGAGGAAGATAAATGAGCAAATTAGAAAGCCAGCACCCATCACTGGTAGGTACCAATTTTTGAACCGAAACAAGTGTTTATTCAGCTTCATGGGAAATTATTTTGAGAAGTTTTTACTCAGAAATGAAATAGTGGAAAATGGACTAGAGGACAAGTCATACACAAACCATCTGAAGTGGGTGTCTTCCACATGGGGACAGGATTTTGCAGTTTCCCTGTTGCTGATGCAGCTGCAGATAAAAGGCAGCAGCAGTGGGGCTTGCACCAGGCAGGTTTCCCTGTAGTTTCCCTGCCCCAATCCCCCAGGGGAAATGGGTCACCAGGACTTTTGTAATTTAAAAAAGAAATGGCACTAGAATATTGTTATATCAATATGTTCTTGAGGTGATTCCCTAAAAACTGTTTGGGATCTCTTAAATAAATTTAGATAATCTAGGCAACTGCCCGCAAAATGCTGATTTAACACATATTCCAGTTTCCGCCTCCCAACCTCTCTTTAAGTCCCTGGAAAGATTACTCCTGGATCTACAAGATGCCAGGGCTCCTCTTTTAAGGTGTTGAAAGGGACTACAGGGTTGGAAGGAGAAGAATGCAGAGAAAATCTGGACCCCTCTCACCAGCAGTTCATTGGATACAACATTGGATCTGTTATAGATGCAGGCACTTATTTGTACAGTAGAAACAGCTGATGTAGAAGCTATAGTGATCCAATGCGAACTTTTTAAAAAACCAACAGCTTAGGAGAAATCCTTCATAATTACATACTGGAATATTAATGGGTATACTGGTTTACACTAATACTGGAAGCCTATGGTAGAATGAGAGAACCTTTCATAAGCTAAGGTTCATATTATGACAGCTCTATGACAATTACTTATTTATTTATTTACTTATTTATTATTCACATTTTTATCCCGCCCTCCCCGGAGGCACAGGGTGGCTAACAAGGCATGTTGCCACATAAAATAGAAAACAGTACAAAATTTCTTAAAATACATCAACATTAAAACAATCATAGTGCTCCTCTCAACTAAATTCCAATTTACAGTTTCTAAAAAGATGGCCGCCCCCTAGACGTCCCGTTCTCACCCATAATGCAACGATTTCGGGCCTTGATGATACATGCCCCACATCATGATGTCCATATATAGGGCGTAGATGGTAAACTCATGCGATGGTGGTGCATTAGTGGTGATGGTGGTGGTGGCGGCTCCTATTCAAAAGCCTGGCGGAAGAGCTCCGTCTTGCAGGCCCTGCGGAACTGTGAGAGGTCCCGCAGAGCCCTGATCTCCTCTGGGAGCTCATTCCACCAGATAGGAGCCGCCACCGAAAACGCCCTATTCCTGGTCATGGTTAATCTGATGGACCGGGGATCTGGAACATCCAACAGATGTTGGGTCCCCGACCGTAGTGCCCTTGGGGGAACATGCGGGGCAAGGCGGTCCCTCAGGTAGACTGGTCCCTGACCATATAGGGCTTTAAAGGTAATGACCAGCACTTTGAAACGAACCCGGTAAGCTATTGGCAACCAGTGCAGCGCTTTCAGCACAGGCTGGATGTGATCTCGTCTAGGGAGATCCATCAACAGCCTGGCCGCAGCATTCTGCACCAGTTGCAGCTTCCGAATTTGCGACAAAGGCAGCCCCATGTAGAGAGCATTACAGTAGTCTAGCCTTGAGGTGACCGTCGCATGGATCACTGTGGCTAGGTCATCCCGGCCAAGGAAGGGGACCAACTGCCGCGCCAGCCGAAGATGGTAAAATGCCGACTTGGCAGTGGCTGCTACCTGGGCCTCCATTGTTAGCGCGGAGTCCAGGAGCACCCCCAAACTCCTAACCTCCGACACCGGCACCAATGGCGCCCCGTCGAAGGTCGGGAGAGGGAGCCCCAACCCTGGACCGATCCGACTCAACCCCAGGACCTCCGTCTTTGCCGGGTTTAATTTCAGCCGACTCAGTCTGAGCCACCCAGCCACGGCCTGTAACGCCCGACTAAGGTCATCAGGAGTGGAATCCGACTGGCCGCCCAACATCAGATACAGCTGGGTGTCATCAGCATATTGATGACACCCCAGCCCACAACTCCGGGCAA
>NW_015172560.1:524340-534944 GCF_001447785.1 Gekko japonicus | reverse complement strand
CAGAAATGCCTGCAGCTGTGTTGCCACCGCTCTCTCTATCAATTTGCCCAAATAGGGCAAATTGGACACCGGCCGATAGTTGGCCAA
The DNA here is from genome assembly GCF_001447785.1 of Gekko japonicus. Taxonomy (NCBI): domain Eukaryota; kingdom Metazoa; phylum Chordata; class Lepidosauria; order Squamata; family Gekkonidae; genus Gekko; species Gekko japonicus. The sequence continues at coordinate 534,857 of NW_015172560.1, read as the reverse complement.
TTCGGCCGGGTCTAAAGATGGCTTTTTTAGGAGAGGGCGGACCATCGCTTCCTTGAGTGCCCCGGGGAATCGTCCTTCTAAGAGAGACTTGTTAATAATCTCCCGCAGGGCACCTCGAAACCCCTCGCGACCCATCTTAATGAGCCAAGAGGGGCACGGGTCAAGGTCACATGTGGTTGGGCGCACTACCGCAAGCAATCTGTCAACTTCTTCCAGGCTGAGTGGGCAGAAACTCACTAAACCCGGCTCCAAAGACGTGCAAGGGGCCTCAAGTTCACTTACTGTATCAATTGTAGCGGGGAGGTCACGTCGGAGCGCCAAGACTTTCTCTGCAAAATAGCTCGCAAATGCCTCACAGCCGATGTCCAATTCCCTCACATTTTGGCTGCCCTGTGGCAGAGTTGTCAATGACCGAATCACACTAAATAATTGTGCCGGGATTCAAACAGAAATATGAAGTACAAGGGGCGGGACCCGTGATACTCACGCTCGGGCCTCGCTGCTTGCCGCTCGGGCCTCGCTGCTTGCCGCTCGGGCCTCGCTGCTTGCCGCTCGGGCCTCGCTGCTTGCCGCTCGGGCCTCGCTGCTTGCCGCTCGGGCCTCGCTGCTTGCCGCTCGGGCCTCGCTGCTTGCCGCTCGGGCCTCGCTGCTTGCCGCTCGGGCCTCGCTGCTTGCCGCTCGGGCCTCGCTGCTTGCCGCTCGGGCCTCGCTGCTTGCCGCTCGGGCCTCGCTGCTTGCCGCTCGGGCCTCGCTGCTTGCCGCTCGGGCCTCGCTGCTTGCCGCTCATAGATTACTATGATGACATGAATGTGCACCAGTACATGGATTTAACAAATTTCTTATTTAGTTAGGCAACAGAGAGCCAAACTAGATGCTATACTTTCTACTAGATGATACCATAAAAGATGCAGTGCCATTTTAGATCCTTGATTTTTTTCTTTTCCAAATGGCAGAGGTCCCCCTCTTGCTGGCACAGGGGGATGAGTGGCTCGTGTCTCCCCTTCCCCTGCACTGTTTGAGATGATGAAACGGTTATCTGGTTGCAGACAGTGAAGGCTTAAAAGTTACAGCGAGCCTATGAGTACTTTAGGTTGATGGACTGAAGATCAATTAGCATTTCTCTCAGGTAGTAAATTCAAGCTGTGACCTGGCTACTGCAACACATTTTATATACTAATAAGCTATGTGAAGGACTATTGCCTAATTTGTCACGAGATTTTCTCACTAGGACTGTGCTGAATGTTCACCCAGTTTTATTGTTGGACCAAAAATAGATCTCTGGAAGACAAAAATAATAACCCAACCCAAACTGGTTCCAGGTTTTGGGGGGCCCTGGACAGAAAGTGCTCAGGGGCCCCATGCCTTCCTTTCTGCTCACATCTGCCTGTGTATCCTTCTTGTACTTGCAAGCCCTCCACTGCCCATGCTCAGTTGCTTGCACCACCTGCACACCCTTTCTCTGACAGCACTAGTCAGTGTATGCAGCTGGTAGTGCTGCCGCCATTGCCACCAGTAGTGCCAGCACTGTGAACCACCCACATGCCCCTCCTCAATAACTCTGGGCCTCTCCCTGTGATGTTAATTCCTGGGCAGGAACATATGCGAGAAGACAGTTCATGTAGGGCTTTAAATGTCACAATCAACACCTTGAATTGGTCTCAGGAATGAATCAGTAGCCAGTGTAATTGCTGAAATATCATGGCCACTTGCTCCTGATAGCTGGCCATGAACAGAATGCAGCGTTCTATACTAGCTGCAGCCTCTAAATACTCTTCAAAGGTAGCCCCGAATAAAGCACATTGAAATAAGTCTGGATGTAACTAAGACATGGATTACTGTGCCAAATAGTACAATTTATTATTAAATAAGTAAAAGTAGTTTAGGTTCGATAGGAAAGTACTAAAATATATACCTCAATTTTCTCCAAAATTTTTCATTTCCACCTGGAAAAAAAAAATGGAACAAAAACATCCTACTTTTTTTTTCACCCTATGGGTATAAAATTGCCAGAAATTTTACATCTCTACCCATGCCCAACGTATATTTTTTTAAAGTATCATTTTCACGTCCTTTCTGCTCCTGGTCTAGACTGTGCCCCTGGTGTTATTAGATCTCATGGTAGTGTTCAAAATGGTTGATCATGATCTTCTAACTACTGCCTCACTGACAGAGGAGTCAGGGGGTAGTCTTGCAGTGGCTTACCTCATTTCTCCAAGGTCGGTTGGGTGGCACTAGGGTGAGAGGGTATTGCCTAGGTGGGGTCCCCCAAAGGGCAATTCTCTCCCTGATGTTATTTAACATCTATATTTATTTATTTATTTATATATTCGACTTCTATACCGCTCCTTCCCGTAGGCTCGGAGCGGTTTACAATCCATTTTTATCTATCTAGGGCCAAATGTTATAGGGGGGGGGGGGTGACTGCCTACCGGCACCCAGGCAGCAAGGCTCTCTTGTTGTTGCTCTCTTTGTTTCTTGGCTTCATTTATCCATGGCGGGCTCCTTTCCCATTCATCTTTCTGGTGGCGGCGTCCGGTGCTGGTCTTATTTTTGTAGCAGCTCCTCCGGGTCGGGTCCTCGTGGTGCGCGGCTGTGATGACTGTAGCTTCGGCATTTGTCCCACTGGCTCTGCCGTGCTTGTGTCATTACACCTCCGCTTCTTCCAGTCAGTCTCCGCCTGGATTAAGCTGCTGCTCGGCACCGGATATTCGCCGTCGTCACCGCTCGCCATTTATCGCTACCGCTCATCGCCACCGCTCATCGCCACACCGCCCCATAGGGAGGAGGGTGCCCCCTGCTACCTAGGAGCAGGTACCCATTTATCTACTTGCAGAGCCTTGCCCTACTTGTGCGGAGGTTCAGGCTGGGGTCTGTACCTTGATGGGCAGTCGGCCAGATACCATCCCAGAAAATCTGGCAGAGGGGTTGGATGCTGTGGTCGGATGGTTAAAACAGAGCTGACTGAGACTGAATCCTTCTAAGACGAAGGTTCTGCTGCTGGGCTGGGGGTACTCTGGGTTGGGGTGCCAACTCCCAGTCGTTGATGGTTGCCCTTGAGACTGCCACTTACTGTCAAGAGTCTGGGTGTGATCCTGGATGCCTACTTGAAAATGGAGGCCCAGGTCACAAATGTTGCCAGACTGGCATTTTACCAGCTGTGCCAGGCTAGGAGAATGATGGAAGCTGCTTTGAGTCCCCATTGGGAGAAAGGTAATATAAATGAAATAAATAAAGCTGAAGACTGTGGGAACAGATAAAAGGTAGGTTGGTTGAGAGATAGGAAAGAGAGAAGGAAGCAAGGAAAGGGAAGGTGATATGGGGGCTGCCATGGAGAGGGACAGAAGAAATAGTGTTGAGAGGTACGTAAGGGGAAAATGAGATACCTCCTGAATGTTCTTTAGGGTTCCAGCTTGTAATGAATAAACAGGGAAACAAAGTTGATTGATGGCAAACACAAAGTTCAGCCATCAGCCACTCTGGCCTTCCTACCTAATCATACAATGGATTACTTTCACTCATTCTGAGAAAATCCCTGAAAATCCTGCAGAACAAGGGAATTGCTTTTTGAATTGCAAAAAATATTCATTAAAAGCTCCTCTTTCTGCTCAGTCCTAATTCAACCTGGCACTGTTATATATTTTGCATAACTGCTGGGTTGTATCTAGCTAGCTTTTCTCACACTTAATTCTATCCTCCCTACTATAACCCCCATTCCATTTGGATTTGTCCATGCAGGTCCCATGATTCCAAGAATTGGTGGTCAAATGGGAGTCCTTTTCTTACTTTTTTCACCAGGGAAAAAACTGGCTGGATCCAATCCAATGTTTTTAACCCTAGGTTATAAATTTATTTATATTGAATTGTGCTAAATGTATATGGCAAGAGTCACAGAAGAGGGCAGAATACTATTATAAGATACAAGCTGAAAATGTCTCCAATAATGAACATATTGAGGATGCTCATCAAATTAAACCAACATAGAGAGCAATTCAGAGACTAAGTTAACATTTGCCTCATAGAATAATACTATTTTCAGATTATAATGCTATCTTTTCATGAAGACGGGTGCTTTTGGTAGTCTGTTATCAGTATCCTCGTATTTTATTACAGAATTCAGATAGCAATTCTAATTTGATAGGTCTCTTTGTTCCCATGAACGAATATTCATGTTTCAATTTTGTTTCAAACATCAGCTTCCTTGAGAGAGCACCAGATTAATGGTTAGCACAGACATTGGTTCCCAGCAATCTTCACACTTCAGTGCAAACAATGGACTTAACCGAAGGCAAAACTATGCAGCTGAAGGTGGTATGTTTCTCCACAGCTTCCCATGAGTTCTACATGACACTGACAAAATAAATGGACTGTCATCTGGGACATGGGAAATTCAAACTCCCTATCCTTTTCCTTGCCTTGATGTATTTCCAGCTAGCTTTTAAATAAAGAGATTACTTCAGTCATCTCAGCAGTCTGCTAAATTCAGATACTTCAAATATTATTATTCTACTGCAAAGAACCAAGAGAAAATGACAACATGATTTTCTGACATGCAACCTTAATAAAGCTGCCATGCTATGCACACTTCTGGATGAATGAATTTCAATGAACCCAATGAAACTTACTTCAGTGTAAATATACATAGAATCAGGCTGATCATCCAACACTTTGCCACATCACAAAAACATGTGTTCCCAAAGTTTATACATATGATGATAGCAGTACAAAGCCTTTGGTGTTTCCTAGATGGGGACAGGCTCATGTAGTTTCTGCATTGCTACTGCAGTTGTTGATACAATGGGTCTTCCACACGGCAGGTTTTCCTGGTTCTGTACCCTGGACAGCCACCAGGGCTTTCCCATTTATTTTTTTTTTAAAACCCTGACAGTCGAATATTGTTATATCATTACAATCATCTGTGTATCAGGTTGTCTGTATTCCCAGCTTTCATTTTAAAAAGCCTCTAGCTACTTTTATGGCAGAGATCTGCATTTCCCTCATATTTCTGCAACAAAGGGGGCTAGAATTAAAAATGAAATGAAAGCTGGAATTTCAGAGTACCTGATACATAAATTGTTATACTGTCACAATGATACTCAGTTGCCAATTAAAAACAAAAAACAAAAATCATGCTGGTGGTGGGAGGAGGAGGAAATTACCACCACAGGGGCAGGGAACATGGCTGCTCTGGGGGTAAGTAGGATGGGAAAATTTCCCAAAACTTTGCAGCAAAACACGTTTGAGAAAAATCAAAGGAAGCCTGGGAAAACCCAGGGAAGTGACAGATGCACCACAATGCTGTGGGGAAGCAAAAAAAAATTGCTTTCCAACTATATTATACCTAGGGCAAATAACCCACGTGGAAATGTCCTTTGTATGACGTCTCTGTCTTACATGGTGTACATATCATACATGTTCCTTGTTGCTTATTGCCTTTATATAAATAGGGAGTTCACATATTTAAGCTGCCCAGTCTTCAGAATCCTGGGTCATCAGGGATCACTGTCTCTTTCCACCTCCCACCTTGAGTCCTATTTTGATGTTTTTGCCTGAGGTGCTACAAAAGCAATGAACCATAGTGAATCACCCAGTAATGATTTATGCTAGCAGTTTCACACCTCCAAGTTCTTAAGCGACAACTGCCATCACTCTTCATAAGCCTTTTCCTTTTCTCTGCATGTCTGAAAGCTATCAAAAGAAAGGCTGATAGGTTTTCACATTTTCAGGACAGCTTTACAGGAAGAACTTCTCTGTCTTTTGGCATATAATATTCATGTAAGATCCGCAGCTGCATCTAAAGATAAGCAACCCAATTTATCTATATGACACATTCAGTGATCCTCTCTACCCAGATAAAGACATATATGGATGTACACACTCCAGGTATGGCTAAATCATAATGGTTCTTCTTGTTACCCAAACTGGACCCAGAGATGGGGGAAATAGCTTTAAAAGGGTTCCAGAAAGGAATAACGCAGAACCTTGGCCTATGTATACCAGGTTGGATCTTGGTAGTGGTACCCCAAAATAAAATTACAAAGAAAGAGAGTGAGTGAGATAGTGATTATAAACATCAATAAATAATTTTATTATATACAAAGTAAAATAAAACAAATAAAAATGTAAAGAACGTACACTGGGCACCTGAGAACTAATTCCCTAAGTAATCGCAAATGCGCGCACACACCAACAAGGCGGCACACTTATAAAAGGTAGGAAATTGGGAAGTTTTAGAGAAGGGAAATATGACTTGAAATCTTGGGCTTGAGGTCTGGAAAGGTCCAAGGGCAAGCACAACTGAGGTCCAAGGAGCAGAGCAAGGAACCGTCTAAGCAAGGAGAAAAAGTCTGCACAGTGCCGTAGAGGTTCTCAGCAAGAAACCAGAGTTCTGACTAGAGATCTGACCAGCAGAGATTCTGGCCTAGGGATCTGAGGAATAATCTGATATGGCATGGGGTTTTTCTTTTATGAACAAAAGATCCTTATGGTAGGTAGGATTTGGGCTATCCTGGTTTTGGATTGGGTCAAGATGAAAAGTTTGAATCCCACTGGCTGGTTTAAAATTAAACTTTGGCAGAGAAAAGTACAGGATGGAGTGACATACAGTCAACTCACGCAAGTTTATGCTACCAGATTTGGAATTATTAGTGGACTTTAATTGGCCATACCTGAGGCCTATCCTATAGAACAACAATATACATATAAATATATAAGGACATAACATCTGGCCTTATACTGCATATATATTTAACATCTTATGTAAATATTTTTTGGACTGTATGTCAACTTTGTATTTTGGATTGTGACCACTGAGGTAGGCCCTTTGGGGCTGAAACGCGTTTGGTTCAGTTGCACAGCACTAACCCATCTATGTATGAATGTTGAGAAGTTTTTAAGGTCTGATTGTGAATATTTTAAATGAGTTTTAAGCTTTTTAAAATGTGTACACCTTAATAAATTTTGTATGTTTATTATATGTAGTGTCAGCTTAACCCTTGTGGATTCATTGAATCAAGATAGCTCCTGAAACAGGATGGGACATAAATTAATGACTTGAGTGCCCTTCTTGATTGAGTGGGAAAAAAAGAAAAGAAAAAGAGGAACTGGGCTTTGGTTAATGTAATACCAAATTCCTTGGGTTGGGAAGACACCTCTGGGGTATGTCAGGATAGTCCAAGGTTGAAAAGTTTTTTGTTACTGAGAACAAAGTGAAGTTGTATTGTTGTGAATCCTGAGCTAGGGGAGATTGCACTTAATTAGTTTGTGATGTCAGCACACCCTTCACCGCCTCCTGGGAATTTCCAATGTCATGGCAGAACCCAGGTGGCTTTATGAGACTCTCTGTTTCAGGTCCCTTTAGCCTATTAAAAAACAAAATCCAAAATAAGTTGGGGACCCCAATAACTAAGGGGGTCTCAGCTGGAGGGGGGGGACAGGGGTCCATTCTCTAATAGACAAAGTCTCCTCCCTCTGTGTTAATCACTCCCTCACTGTGGGAGACTGAAGGAAAAGTTGTATCATGTTGCTCTGTATCTGACAAAGGAAAAAGTAGTTGTAGGTGATCCACAGCTGAAAATGCATGAAAACACATTATAGACTTCTAAAATGTGATGATCATGTCCATAAATTCTTTTATCTACCTCCCTGGTCTACCTCTCATGAGTTAATTGTGCTCTAATGTGGAGTTGATGTATAGGCAATATGCAACATGGAACAAATCACTGATGCACTAGAAAGCGGCTTATGGACCTCTGAACTATAGAATTTGGTCACAAAATTATCAAATGTTCTAAGCATACATGGTAGATGGAGATTTAACTTCCTCTGTTATATTAAAAAGATAAAGGTGATTATAAAAGTAGAATACAGATATGAGATATCGTGGCCTTCTGTTCGCAAGACCTGAGCAAGGCTGGAGGTCATTAACTCATAGGGTCACCATAAGCTGGAAGCAACTTGAGTGCACTTAACACACACATGCATAGATAAAAGCTTTGTAATGCTAATGCTATTAAAATATCTCAAAATTTAGGTGTACAATTGATCTGACAGAGGCGCACTTACTATGGAACTACTGAAATTGTCCCCCCCCCCCTATATCTTAGCAGGCTAAAGTATCAATTGTAATGAATGATGACAAGAAAATCTCTGTGCTGAAGATAAACTAACTTCAGTTTTACAGACAGACAAGTTTGATTTTGTTCATTAAAAAGCTATGTGTTTTAATGGAGGAGTTCACTACTGCAGTAAACAGACCATGATAAAAATTGGCACTGCCCTAATTAAGAATATTTCTGCAGTCTATATCCTACAGTAAACCATTATATTCTGAAGCACATGTTGAATCAGTGCCTTATATGACTAACTGAATCCTGGAAAACACAGACTTGAAATTTTGTGCTTAATTGATGCGGTTGGACATAAAATTATTTTATGAAAACTCCAAAATGCAATGGCCTTGGACTTACCTGGGGCTGCATTTATGGCTGTGGGCCCAGGAGCTAGCCAAAGGTAGATGTTTCATTGGCTCCAAGCTGATGTCAAGGAGCCTGGTGGGTTGGGCTCCTGCAGCAGACCTGGGCTGGCCTATTAACTCCTCTGGGGGGCTGGCCTGGGAAGGGCAGGTCTCCAGGTGAACCTGGAGTTCAGAGGCTTCTTCCTGGTCTGCCCCTTCCTTATTTAGTCAGGCTGCTGTGAGCCTTCGTCCCCTGTTGGTTCCAGCTCTCCCTTCCCATGCTTCCTCAGATTTATGGCATGGCACCAGTTGTGTTGCTGCTAGGGTTGCCAAATCGTAATTACTCACCAGCGGGGGAGCATTCACTGGGTCCGGGAGCTGGCTGTGGGTGTGTGTGACGCAGGACGTAGGGCACGTTGGGGGCGTGGCCCCCAGGTGGTCGGGGGGGGAAACCATATGGTTTTCCCCCTGATGATCTGGGCCACGCCCCCAAAGTGCCATACATCCTGCGTCACCTCTGGTGACGCAGCTTCGGGGGGCGGAGTTCCCCCCGAGGCCCGATTCCACCGCGGCGGAAATCGGGCCTCCAAAGCGGGGGAATCCACCCCCCGGGGGGATTTGGCAGCCCTAGTTGCTGCAAACTTTGTTGTTCGTTATTAATGGCATTCTCATCACAACTTGAATCACTGGTTTGGGCACTGGGCTGAATCCATTTTTGGGGGGGAAGGCTGTGTCTGTGTCCCTGCCTCCCCCGTGTCTTGGGGGTAGAACCACAGAGCAGCATGCCAAGCTTGGGGGTTGTCAGTTGGCTCTCACTACCAGGTGACAAGGGAACTACACAGTGCCTTGCACCCTTCTGGGATCCAGGGTCTTTCCACTCTATGTATGCTTAACCAACAGCTGAGCTGGGAGAACAGGGTGACAGTGGGCAGAAGACAGTTCACCCAATGCTGGAACCATCCCTTTGCTGTGCTAATCCTCCTGTGGTTGTATTCAATAAAAGCTGTTTTTCACCAATCAGGTCTGTGGTGTCATTCTTTCTCCTCAGCTTTGCTCTCTCCCTTACCTCTAAGACCACAATTCACATTATTATGACTGTATGCGGTCATTATTATTTGTGAGAAAATAGTCCTCCCATTCCTAAACTTTTTGAAATATGTGGCACACTGTGCATATATGGCATGCTTTGTATTTCTGGAATTTCCATTAACAGCAACAATAAAGAAGGAAACACAATTAAACAAACAAACACATTTCTCATAAAAAGCATCAGGATTTGTTTGAAAGATGGAGATGTAAAAATGCATACATTCAGAATGCTAACAGTTAAATTTAACAATGCGTAGTTCTCATTTTATTGGTTTCTTTTTTCATGTTAAGAGAAAACTGGAGCTTTTATTTTCCTTCTCAATTTAGATGCTTTGTTTATTTGCCACTACTATAAATACCTTTATTGCGTGTTCTGATTGCACTGTTCTCCCTGGAGCCATTTCACTTCGTAACAATATAGTAGCAACAGCCAAGATATTCTTTTTTTTTAAGACCTCCGAAGGGGATTTTTTAAATTTTTTATACTACATAAACTACAAAGAAAAGAAGAGAAGGGGAGCTACAACTAAGGAGAAAGAAAAGTAATCCACACTAAACTAAAAACCCAAGATTAGGAGATCATTACCCTGTTAGACGGCAGTTAGTAATGGAAAAAAAACTGTTAATAAACAATATACTTTGTGAGATCCTGTCTTTCTAAGCTTATGTGTTAGTTTATTACTTGTTATGAGAAGATTTCCAGAGCATCTCCTCCAGCTCTCTTCATAAGGGCAATTTTCAGAGTACTTCCGCCTTTACATCTAAGCTAATCTATATACTAATACTGAACTGGCCCCGTGCGTGCGGAGAGGTTTGTGCACACGTGGGGCGGTCCCCACGTGTGCACAAAAATCGAAAAAAAATCCCCAAATATCGGGGGGATATTTAAATCCCCCCAAAACTGACAGAGCGTTTCCTGCGCATGCGCAGGAAACGCTCTGCCGCCAGCGCCGCCGCCGCCGCCTCGGAACCGACC
>NW_015172560.1:512024-524080 GCF_001447785.1 Gekko japonicus | reverse complement strand
CCCGCCCCCCTCCCCGCGAGTTTCGCGGGTCTTCGTTCTTGTTCTCTCTAAAGTCTTGATGGCTTCTTAGACGTTCACTCGAAATTCTGCAACCCTCCTCCGTCTCCAAAGGGATAACACCGCCAATGTTAAGCCTCTTCCTTCTTGGTCTCATCCTCGGAGCCCAGTGGCATCTCACAGGCTTCTTGATCTTGAGGTCAGGTTCAAGCTCTTTTCTATCAGCCGAATTTAAGATGACACTTTCTAAAAACATCTGCCGGGAAGGAGTTAAGTCCTTGTAAATCTTTTCTGTTTCTCTCATGCTTTCTCTCATTATCTCTTTGAGATCGCTGTTAGTTTTAGTGTCCATCTCTTTTGCTTTGACAGCCCTCTGTTCCATCTTTTCTGCTATTGTTGCCAACTGAAGCTGCCAGACACGAGCTGTTGATTTATCTTGGCAAGCTGATGGTTAATACCAACAAGTTGCTCAAGAATCGGCTTGGTGGCTTCTGCTATGAGATCTATAACTTTCACTTCCCTTCTTCTCGAAGTTGTTTTCGCTGACTTTTTTGGAGTGTCCGCCATTTTTACAGTTTAATTCCAATATAAAATCGTTTTCTTCCCGGCTCTGAAAATCGCTTACACGGTTTAGTCACTTAAATACTCATGGATATCTCCCACAGCTTTTCACTTCCAAGTATCCGTTTACAATTGTCTCTTTCTCTCTCTCTCCCTCCTCTGCTTATCTAAATGCGTCAGAGAGGTCTCCCTCTCTCAGCACGATTCCAGTCACTCAAGAGGTTTTTTTGGGGGGATTTTCGCTTCAAAGTGTCCGTTTACAATTCTCTCTCTCTCTCTCTCTCTCTCTCTCTCTCTCTCTCCTCCCTCCTCTGCTTATGCAAATGCGTCCGAGAGGCGTCCCTCTCAGCAGGATTCCAATCGCTCAAAAGGTTTCGGAGGGGGGGATTTACGCTTCTGTTGACGGTTCGCTCATTTTAATTCACAGTTCATTGTTTCTTAACCACGCTCGTAATCGCTCCTTCGCCAGATCTCCTGCGCTTGATCAAATTCATTATAGCTGCTTCCCTGCCTTGACAATTGGTTCACATATTAACTTCTGCTCATTGATCATAAGGCTGGATACAGACTAATAGTTCCATGGGTGCAAGAATTTCCACTCACAAAGTGTGATATTCCAATATCCCTTCCTGCAGCAGGCCAAAATGCTTCCCTAAATCTTGTTCCTGGGGGAGAGGATGAACACCATTTCTGAGGGTGACACTGTGAAAAGGGGGAGGCAGGAAAATCAAGCTCCAGGAGCAGAAATCTTTGCACTTGCAGAATTGTCTAGTCTGAATCCAACCCATTATGTGAAATCATACAGTCAGTGATCCTTAATATTGATGTTTGTCTTTTTTAAACAGCAGTGAAAATCTGTGAAACTTCATACAAACAGGAAGATGAAAGAGTCATAGTTGTAGTAGTTTAGGAAAAGTCCATGAATAGTCTAACATTCTTCCTGAAATGCTAGTCACATTTATGTGGTCTGCCTATATCTATTTTTATCCATTTTTATCCATTCTATATCCATTTTTTTAAAAAAAATACAAGCTGAGAGGATAGTTCTGTCTACCTTTCCTGTTTCAGAATGTTAGCCTAACAGAATGTTATCTGATTATAAACTACTGGAAGCTAACTTTTCTTGGATTGTGCCCTATCTTTTGGCAATCAACAGATACTGTGGGAACGAGCTAATATGGATCCTTAGCTAAATAACTAAGTAGTCTCTGGGTGTCTGCAACATGAGCTATAGGAACAAAGCAATGGAATACCCATGGGCTAAATCTAATTTTGTTTAAAAAATCTTAATATAAGTTTTGAAACACAAAATGAATGCTAATAATCTATAACACAAGATACATAAAAGAGAAATAAGCACAAAAATACAAATACCAAAGATCCATATACTATGCTACTCCAAAACAGCAAATTGTATGATTGAACAGGTGGGTAAAAGTTGCTCAAAAGTCCAGATAAGGTCTCTCATTATCTCTTTAACAAACCCCCATGGAGGGACAATCATTAATCTCTTTCAAATGAATAGTTCATATTTACAAGTAATGCTACAAAATTCTTCTGATAGCTGATTTACCAAAAATTACCACTGGGGAAAATGTATATTGCTAAAGTTTATATACAGCAACTTTGTGATACATCATAAAACAAGCAAACAAAAAAAAAAAGCAGCACATCTACAATATTCAATATTCCATTCTGTGCAGCTTTGAATAGAAAAACCGTACAGAACGTTCCACTAATAGGCAACTTTGTTACCTAGTAACAAGAGTCTGCAGAAGATCATCTTCAACATTCAGGGGGCAAGAGATTTTAAGATAAATGATTTACCTGTAGTATAATATACTTATTGTTTTATTAACTGAGTTCAAGGAGAACGCCGCAAGTGTTATCTGTGGACTGTTCCTGCTGTCCATTAGAACTGTGGTGTGCATGCAGGAGCAGCCTCAGCCTCCATCCTCTGCATAGCAGCGAAGCACGGGGAGTAGGCTGGGTTCAAACACACACATACACACCATAGACACTAGAGTACAGTAAGGAATCTATACGGTGACATATCTCAGACTAGTGAATGCCCCTCGGCCCCATCCCATGATCTCCACTGTGTGATAAAGCAAAAAAAATAATAATACTGGACATGGATTCATGAAATACTACAAAAAATTCTGAAATGTTCTGCACCCTTTGTTCCTGAAATGTTTTTGTTAAATAGTATACCTGAGAGATGTAACAAAAATTATTCATATCTCATTTTGTACATAACTACAGCTGCTAGAATACTATACGCCAAATATTGGAGAAGAACTGAAACACCCTTGAAAAAAACGAAATTTTAAATAAAATCCTGGAAACAACCGAAATGGATGAACTAATCTTAACTTTGAAAGGCCAACGAGAAACGACAGTTGAAAATACCTGGGCAAGGTTTTACAGTTGGTTAGAAGACTACTCCAAGTGAACAATATAATTATTGGAATCTTATTAAGGACAAATGAGCTTCAGAGCTGTTATTTTTTGCAAGAGACTATTAATGATATAAGGTGAAATTCATAAATGTATTACAATTTAGGCACGAGTTTGTAAAAGAAAGAACTGATAGAATAATATCTTCCACATGTTTGTTTTGTCTTTAAAAATAATAAAAATATTTTTTTTAAAAAAAAGAAGCACAGCTTCTACCCTGTGCAGGGATAACACCTTACCTCCCCTCTCCCTGGCTGGTCAGAGTAAGGATGCACATGGGAATGGGAAGGGGGACAGATGTCCCAGTCCGCAACTACAAGCTGATAGGCAGGGAGCATGTTGGGAAAGGGAAGAAAAAAACAGCTTCAGGGGAGAGTTCTGCATGCGCACTTTCCTCATGGCACTGGAGTTTAGCATTCACAGACCACATGGAGAAAGGACATTTAATCAGTGTGCACATGCTTCTTTTTCAACAAACACAAGAAGTCATGCAATTTATCCTTCCTTTTCAGATAAAGTTGCCTTAGCAAGCATAGTACCTCTGAGTCCAGTTCTCTTCCTTCCCAATAGACACTTCAAGGACAAAAGGTAGGACTGAAAACTCCCTTCCTTCTCTGAAAAAGTGTGTGGAGAGAGACTGGGTTTTGACCATGCATCTTGTGCCATGTTCTCAAAGACTCTATCTGTATTTTCATATGTTCACCTATAACACAAGAACTAAGAAAGTGACTGCTGGAAGTAGGACTGAATTCAGGGGTAACTTTCTCTGAGTCCAATACCCTGGGAGCCCAATACCCTCTCAGAAGAAACAAATGAAATCAAGACAGACTTCAGTATTATACAGATTATTGTTCAAGACTACTTCTATTCCATTTTGGTGTAAGGACCAGCCTCTTTCTGCATATTGCATCAGAGTAAATGAAAAGATCTCTAGACCTTCCGAGGGAAAACCATAGAGTTTTCCCTCGGATGACTGTGGCCCCGCCCCCAGCGTGCCCAGCATGGTGCCACTTCCAGGTGACGCGCATGTCGGGGTCGAGCTTCCCCCGGGGCCCCATCCGCCGCCGACGGGGAACGGGCCTCTGGGGCGGGGGTTTCCCCGCCCCCCGGGGGGACTTGGCAAGCCTAGCCCCCATGCTAGTCAGAATTATTCCCAGGTCTATCGGCCACCATGTTTTCTAGTCATATTACACATCTGAACCTCCATCTCCTTGGAAGAAAATAACATTTTATTTGGATGCTTTGTTGCCTATAGTACAGATGGAGTCAGAATCTGCCTCCCAAGGTATTTGTGTTCCACACCCTTCTGTGCTCTTTACTTGGGCGCCTGTTGATGCCCAATATATGCCCCGTTTGCCTTCCCCTCTTGGATGATGTGCTGCCCAGACACTTGGACCCCTGCTTTCAGACCACCCAATAAATCTGAACATCATCTTTCCCTCCATTTCTTGGGGCTTTTGAGAAGGCACATTTTGGAATAACTGGCTTTTTAATTGTTTTTAGTATTAATACTGACACACAGTACTTCATAGTATTTAGACTGACTGAGATTTGCTAATTCTCTATGTCAGATTTTGTATTGTTCCCCTTAATAAACAGTGGGCAGAATCCAGAAGGAAACGCAAGCTGATTGTGTGTGTGTGTGTGTGTGTGTTTGTGTGTGTGTGTGTGTGTGTGTGTGTGTGTGTGTGTGAGAGAGAGAGAGAGAGAGAGAGAGAGAGACTGGCCCAAGGTCACCCAGCAAGCCTCCATGGCAGAGTGGGAATTTGAACCTGGATATTACAGATCCTAGTTCAACACTTTAACCACTACTCCAGATGTACAACATGGGCTGCGGTCACACGGAGCATTAGCCACGCTAGAGCGATGGAAGACAAGCGGAGTTTCCGGGCGCGATCTCACCAGCACATCTGGGAAGCGTAGCACTTCCGTGACGCAACCGAGGCTTCCCGCCGAAAACACGCAACAAAAAACTAGTACCTCGGAGGTACTAGTTTCCGGAAACTGCGGGGCAAGGGCAGGCGTCTGATCGCGTTTCCGGAGGCATCCGGCACCCGCCCATGTCCCCTTGCAAAACAGGGTTTTTTCCCCCCCAAGTCTCCGTGGATGCGCACAAGCACCCAACGGAGCATGCGCAGTCGCGGTGTACACGAACAAATAAACATCCAGTTTGCCGCACCGCATGCTTCTTTTTTGCGCGTGGGATTGTCATGCGATCGGCACCTCTCCCTTCCCATGGAACCTCCACGGTACCTCCACGGTACCTCCACGGGAAGTCTGATCACTTTACCGCACAGTAGTTTGCCCCGGGGCAAACTGCCATGCTTCCCCCCCACAGTTTCCTGCCCGTGTGACCGGGGCCATGATTTCACTTCATTCTGAATTGTATATAAAGTGTGCTATGCCTTCTACATGTGGAAAAGATAGTGGGGATAGAAATCATTTTCACAGAGCAATACTCTCTCTCTCTCTCTTTTTTTTTCCGCAGTACTGAATTTTTAGTAGTGAAAGGGAGGTGAAGAATAGAACCTTGCAAAGTGTCCATGCCAAAAGGAAGATAAAATTAGGACACGGGAACAGGAAAAATGAGAAAAACAGCTTGTCATTTTCAAAGCAATCCTATGCAGGGTTACTCCAGTCAAAGCTTTTTGATTTAAATAGGTTTAAATGGGAGTACCTATGCATAGGACTGCAACGTTTGTATACTTGTCTTCTCATAAAGAATCTGCACCCAATAAGGAACACAGAAAATGTGAGCTCAGATCTACTGAATCACATAAATGTCTAATGGAAAAAAAAGCTAAGTAAACCTGGCAAATTTAGCATTAAAGTAAAATCTCTTAATTTAAAAATCTGCACAAAATACTCTTTTACTTTCTGTAGCATGTAAGCCTAGCTTTGAAAAAGGCACAATATACAGCAAGTGTCCCAGTGCCAGCATATTTATATAAGGAACACAATGTAAAATGAAGCACACAGTGGTCAGAATATTAATAGGACAGCAAGAGAAAACTATAACAATACCATTGCTTCAGGCATCCAAACCCTTTTTGATGTGACATTTTTTTCTGCTTAAAACATAGTCCCACCCTTTTTTTCTTGACTAAAACCTTTTGACTTCTGCTAAAAGGTAAGACAGACCGTTTCAAGTCTTATTTCATTGTCAAGGCTGTGAAAGCTTTAGGCTTCAGGAACTTGTAAGAAAGGATTTCTCTGTAGATCGTGCTGAGTCAGGGCCTCAGCAGAATCATCTCTTCTTTTTTTAACCTATGGCACTATTTTTGAAAACGAAATGTAAATCTTCAAAGACCTTTTTTATGTGAAAAGGAATGAAGTTTATTCAAGCAAAACATTCAAGGGTTTTAAAGGGTGTTCGTCTGAAAGGAGGCACGGTCAGATAATTTTGTACAAAAAGTTTGAAGCCAGTTCTGAACTATTCTCTCTCTATAATAATTCTGTTTTAAAGTGGCAACATTCCATGCACTTCCATTGGCTGTGCAATGCCCTCCCTCAGCCATTAGCCAATTAGCCGCCACTCAAGAGTACTCGCGTGCCATTGGCCAGGTGCTGAGTCTTCTCCTTTTCCCTGCCCACTCTCCCTTCAGCCACTCTGCCCTGTCAGAATTACTTGCAAACAGCTTTCTCTCTTGATGAAGATGCTTCTCCTGCTTGCCTCCTGTGTGGGAGTAACTTTTCCCTCAGTGACTGTTGGTAGGCCCGCCACCGGCAGGGCTCTTTTTGAAGCAGGAACTCCTTTGCATATTAGGAGACAGACCCCTAATGTAGCCAATCCTCCAAGAGCTTACAGTAGCCCCTATAAGAAGAGCTCTGTAAGCTCTTGGAGGATTGGCTACATTAGGGGTGTGTCGCCTAATATGTAAAGGAGTTCCTGCTACAAAAAGAGCCCTGGTAGGTGTAACGAAATGGCAGTTACCTGTGTCTGTAAGATGGCTGTGGTTCTTCAGGTAAGCCATGGAAATGGGCCCATGGAATAAGATCGATGATAGATATCAGAAGGCCTGGATCTGTGACAGTAGCATGAGATCCGCATTATTCTGCTTGCAAATAATTTTTAATCACTTTTGTCATCCTTATTCACTACTCTTTGGGGAGAAAAAACTTTTGCCTGTTTTGTGTTTATCCTGACCCCTGAGTGGATCATGTCTCTAGATGGGGTAAGGTGGCTCTTTTGTAAATTTATCAAGAAACCATGGGCCTGCAATAGCTGAATTGTTGTTTTGATATCTCTGATGGCTGATTCTGAGTCCTTGGCGCTGATCAGGATAGCATGTAAGTAAGGGTAAGTATGCATCCCTTGTTGTCTCAGGATGGCTAAGTCACTAAGACCTTGGTGAAGACTCACGGAGAAGAAGAGAGGTCAAAAGGCAATGCTTTGTTTTGGTACTGTTGATCTAGGAATGAGAAACCAAGGAACTGACTGGAGGTGTGGTGGATGGGTATGTGCAAGTAAGCATCCTTGAGGTCCAGAGACATCAAATAGTCATTCTGTTGTATAATTTGGAGTATAGACAACAGGTACTCCATGTGAAACTTGTGTTTCTCGACCCATAGGTTTAAGTCCCTCAGGTTGAGAATTGACTCCAGTTGCCCGATTTCTTGGGGACAATGAAGAAGATGGTGTAAACTCCCTGAAGTCGCTGATGTGAGGGGACTGGTTTGATCACTCCAATCTCAAGATGTTGGATCACTTCCTGTTTTTGTTCTGATTTTGGAACTGGGGATGGGATAAATGTGTGTGGAGGGGGAGACAAAAATTCTATTTTGTGGCCATGTTCTATAATCAAAAGAACCCACTGATAGGAAGTATACTTCTTCCAGATGTGAGCCAACTTTTTCAGTCAGCCCCCTCAGGTAGTCATGAGGTCTGTCTGCTTTGAAACTTGGGATCATAGCCAAAGGCCTGATTGCTTCTGAAGTCCATGGTCTCTCTGCCTCTTGCAGGTACTCTGTAGCTGCAAAAGAAGTGATCCCTCCCCATTTGTCTTTGTCCTTAGAAAGGGAGGTTGAAGGTATCACTTTCCCCCCTCTTCAGTCTCTACCAGAACTTTGTCCAAAACTCTTTTCCCAAAGTTCAATCTGCCTCAGTTTTTTTTTTACTGATAAGTTTGGCTTAGAGGGTCTACCTTCCAGTCTTTCAGCCACAGGCTTCTCTGGACCATGAAATTTGCAGCTTGAGCTTTTGTGCAGAATTGCATGCTGTCCTTTGACGCAGCCAAAGTAAATTCAGCAGCTCTTTTGAAGAAGGGATCTCTTAAGGGTCAGGGGATTAGGCTCCATATTAACCCAAATCACAATTCCTTGGGTGAAGCTGGAAGTAATTGCCAAAGCCCTAATTGTGAGAGAAGCCGCTCCATGTGATTTCTTGTGGGCTGTCTCATTTTTCCTGTCCACTGAATCTTTCTGAACATTGTTCTGCCCTTAGACAAAATGGCTCCAGAATGGAGGGTGATGACAGGAGCATTAACTAAAGGGACATTGAGGTCTTCCATGGTCCCTTCTGGCAAATTTTTTGGCAGTGCTGTTTAAGGAACCGCCATTGCCAGGTACAGCCCATTCTGCTCTTAATACGTTGTCAAAAAAATCAGGGAAGAGGCAAACTGGTTATTGAAAAACTTTTCCATCCAGACTAGAGGAGGTTGAAGAGCTTGGTTTCTCAGGAGTGTCCACTTGGTAATTTAAAGTAATCATGACTTTCTTTAGCAGCTTTTGATAGTGCTCAGGTTGGAAGAGTCTACAAGGGCTGTCCTTGGAGTCAGAGTCCTCCCTCAACCACTCCCCTTTCTCCTTGTCAGAATTTGCCACTATGGAGGTTTCTCCACTGCTTCAGAGCCTGGGTCTGATTCTGCTGCCACATGGCGACTTTTCCCCCAAGATGGTCCTGATCACTCACCTTACAGATCCCCTTGAAAAACAATGAAGATCTATCCTCTTCATCATCTGCCCCCTTATGCAGTAGGTGCCTCTTATTTAGTGGCTTTTTAAGGTGTTTGGGTCTGGGCTGTAAATTTTACTCCAAGGGGGGCAATCTGGGCAAGGATAAGGACAAAGGAGAACTTCTCCTTTTTGCCCAGTGTCTTTTGCATCCCTGGCAGTCAGGTTCTCTCTGCCCACTCCCAGTTCTGTCCCAGGGACAATCTGTAGCCACTGGCACTTGACATGCCTGAGGGTGAAAAACTTGTTTGTGGTGGGCCCAACCAGACTGTGTCATTCAATCTGTGGTGGCTTAACTGAGAAAGGTGGGCAAAAATGGTGCACCTGCCATATTGGGGCCTCCCCGGCCTGCTGGAAGGCTTGGGGAAGCTGGGAGGGCCAGGGTGAAAGGAAAATTTCCCATGAAGAGGCCACTTGGTTTGGCATCCAAACTGTGAAATCACACACCTGGGTTTCGGGGGGGGGGCCTCACCTCCAATGCCAGTGGGAACACTCCCATAGGACCCGGCAGCCTCTGAGTCAGCACGGGGAAGATC
This sequence comes from Gekko japonicus, assembly GCF_001447785.1. Taxonomy (NCBI): domain Eukaryota; kingdom Metazoa; phylum Chordata; class Lepidosauria; order Squamata; family Gekkonidae; genus Gekko; species Gekko japonicus. Next base: position 514,574 of record NW_015172560.1, on the reverse strand, counting down.
AATTGCTGTGGGCTCCACATGGCTGGTAAGCATTTGCCTGGGCCTTAGCGAGGCTTGCGTCACTGTTGGCTGAAAGAACAGGAGACCCAAAGCCTTGGATCTCCCTGCCTTGTTTGAAATCACGATTAACACCTTGGCCCTGTCTTTCTCCTGTGCCCAAAGCCTCAGGCAGGAAAGGCATACCCTTTATCCTTTTTTCGTAGGTCCTGCTCCTGGAGCTCTCTTAGATCTGTCGTCTTGTACTCTGGTGAAAATTATAAGTTTTTGTTTTAAACAGCCACAGAAGTGGAGCTATGCTCAAGCAACCTGCTGGAGCTGAAGAGCTACTGAAACTGGAAGAGCAGCCTCGTTTTGATCCAAGCCAGTCAACAAAATTTGCATAGCCCTGCCTGGAACAAGAGGAAGTGTGACCTAACCAGCATGGATGGCAACTCCCGCTGAAGGAGAATGATTTTTTTTTTTACATTTAACCAATTTTAAGACCATAGTAATTGAGATCCAAACAGAATGCATACCTTGGGTGAGGAAAGGTACAACTAAGTCTAAAAGGATGCTTGTTTATGGCTTCCCAAGTCAAGGAAGCCCTAAAGGGCAAAAAGACTTCATTTAGAAAGCAGATTTATCCCAGTGAGATGTAGAGAAAGGAGTACAGGGTCTGGAAATATATGTATAAATTCACATTTAGCTGAGCAAAAAGAGAACGAGAGGAGAGGAATGAATTTCTTGAAATATCAACAATAAGCCATTTTTAAACACATCAGGAGTCAGAAAAATTGGCCAGAGCAGTTGGGTCTTTGGTTGACAAAGGAATGAAATGATTGTTAAAGGAAAACAGGAACATGACATTAAAGCTGGATCTTTGCATCTCTATCGATTGTGGAATATGTGGGGCACCAAAGCAACTATTTCTGAATATGGAATCTGAATAACTGAGTCAAACTGAAGTGATGAGAGATGAAGTTTTTGGACTACTAGGCACATTAAAACCAAGTCTCTGGGTCCAAATAACATACTTCAGGGGATCTTTAAGGAATTAAACTGTGAAACTGCTTATCTAGTAACCAGTATATGTACCGTATTTTTCGACCATAAGACGCACCTGACCATAAGACGCACCTGACCATAAGACGCACCTAGTTTTAGGGGAGGAAAACAGGAAAAAAATATTCTGAACCAAATAGTGTAATAAAATATTTAATAAACTATAACAGAATAACATTTGAACCATGTAAAGTGAACATCCATGCATTAGAGCAGTAATGACGGTGGTCCGGGGGGGGGGGCTGCATTCTATGGTAATCCAAGGGCGGTGAGGGAGGTGCATTTGGGGAAGAGGGTGGGACCGAGGAGAAGAACGCCAGCTGGTGCCACCCCGCTTCTCGTCCTCCTCCCCTTACCTCGCTCCACCAGGCTATCGAGGTCCGTGTCGACGTCCAGCAGGTAGCATTTCCTCCAAAGCTCGGCATAAGTAGCGAAGAGCAGACGGCCACACTAGGACTGCAGCACTCCAAGCCCCAGGAGGGCTGGCCAGTTGTCCAACAGAAGCACGTCGCCCGGGGGAGGCTCCACCACTGCTGCCGCCGCCGCTTCCCAGGTGCCACCGCGAGGGAGCCACTGCTTGGCGCTTCGCAAGGGCAAGTCCGGCAGCGGCAGGAGGCGTCAGCGTTGCTCGGGCGGGTGGGCACTGCCAGCGCGGTGCTCACAGCTCTCCCGGTGGCGCTGGGGGTTGGTCTCGTACCAGTGGTCAGTGAAAATGGCTGTGACGAGCAGCACCAGGGAGCAGAGGCTGAGGCACAGGCTGAGCACACCCACCAGTGCTCGCCCGCCATGGCTGGCCCGGGGTGGGGATGCCCCCTTCGTCCGCTCTGCTCCCTTCTCAGCAGACGCCTCTGCTGTCAGAGCCCCCGCACAAAGGACAGCTCGGGCACTTGCAGCAACTCCTGATGGGCAGCAGGGGGAGCAGCACAGAAGGGCAGTCTCGGCTGCCACTCCGGTGTGCCCTGGTGAGCTCCGCGTGCGGATGAAAGCGCGCGAAGGGAAAGGTGATGGCAGGAAAGCGATGCAAGCCTTTGGCGGGGGGAAAGCGCCACGCAGGCCCGAACCCACGCATGTTGCACCCCCGGCTCACGCACGGCCAAGGCATGGACTGGGCGGGAAGGCGGTGTCCCACGCTTATTGTCCACTCCTCAAGGGCAGGCCGTGGCGCACAAAGGTCAGCTCAGGCACTTGCAGCAACTCCTGACGGGCAGCAGGGGAGTAGCGCAGAAGGGCAGTCTTGGCTGCCACTCCGACGTGCCCTGGAGAGCTCCGCACGTGGATGAAATCTTATGGAGCGAAAAATACGGTAAATTGTTGCCAAGACTGGCCTCTTTACTGGAGAACTGGAGAGCAGCAAATGTTATACTGATTTTTTTTTAAGGGTACACAGAGGGGGACCAGAAAATTATAGGGCAGTTCACCTAACATCTGTCTCAAGTAAATTAGTAAAAACTGTTATACGGTAAAATTATTAAGCACACAGAAGAACAAAACCTGCTGAAGGAAAAGCAG
>NW_015172560.1:487444-511916 GCF_001447785.1 Gekko japonicus | reverse complement strand
GGAATTCTGCAAAAGGAGGTCTTGCCCTGCCAACCTTTTGGAGTTTTTTGAGAAGGTGAACAATCATGTAGATAAGGCCCAGATTCTCAGGACTGTGGTTGTCCTTAAATGGTTCAATCCTTTCAGAACAATGACTACATAAAAGGACCAATTACAGATTAAAGTGGAATTCAGGTTTGTTTTAGAGTGTTTTTAGAACTAGCTCTTTTATCTCCACCTACATATCAAAACATGTACTTAATGTAGAAAAAGCAATTGTAAACTTACTGCTTTTATACATAAATAATTTCTACTCACTTACCTTTTCTCAGGATTGCCAATAAGGTATCAATTAACATACCAGCCTAGGATCTGAGAGAGTGGGTTTGAATCCCCATTTCTGCAATGGAAGTTCAGAGGAGCCATGGCTCAGTGGCAGAGTATCTGCTTGGCATGCAGAAGGTCCCAGGTTCAATCCCTGGCATCAGTTAAAAGGACCAGGCAGTAGTTAGTGCTGTGCATGTACAAAACACAAAGAAAATAAAAGAAAAAGAGGAGGAAGATTTCCATGATGAGATTCATTGTAACAGCTATGGAGAGTAGATGTGGTCCTCATCTTCATATGAAAGACCTCTGCCCGAGACCCTGGGACCCTGGAGAATCACTGCTGGTCTGTGAAGACAATATTGACTTTGATGGAGCAGTGCTCTAATTCAGTATAAGGAGGCTTCATCTGGTCATATGACCTATTGCTCTCTCTCAACCTAACCTATCTCATGGATTTGCTGTTGTGAGGAGAAACTGGAGGAGGGGAGAATGGCATCATAAGCCGCTTTGGGTCTCCACTGGGATAGTTATATAAATATCTGAATAAACTGAAGTTGTTTACCCATTTTACAGATGGGAAACAGAAGCTGCAGCCTCTAGTCTGAAAGACAGCCAAAATTCAAGCGAAGTAGACGGTTCAAGAAAAATGATGAATGAATATGTAGTAAAGAACTAAAAACCTATTCAGAGAAGAACATTCAAGAAAGTGAGACAACTGTCATACAACAAATACATTTCCTTTCTCTAGCACATTATTACTGACATATGAAGGTCCTCCAAACTGCACTCTTATCTCACACAAACACACACATTCACTCACACATCTAGGAACCACAGTCCATTCTCATTCTCTCACATGCATACTCACAGATACACTGTTTCCCATCTGTAAAATGGGGAAATGGTTTCTATAATGTACTCTACATGCTTTACAACATCCACAATAAAGATGTGACATCAATTATACAAATAAAAAAATAAAACATGCTGCTTACATATATGTTTTACATGTTATGGGACTCATTTGTTTCAGTTATGCACTTTTACTTCATGCTTAGTAATTGTGACACATTTGGAGTACAAATTGTGCAGATAAAATCTGTATTGCCCTGGTATTATGTACAGTAGTGGTGACTTGTAAACACTAGCTGTGCATCTTTGGTAAACAAAAAAGTTTCAGCAGGCTCTGTCTCTTGAACTGGCTAAACTTTATACCTACAGATCCATTAAATACCAGAATTTAGTCTTCCAATAAAATATATATGCCTGATCTACTTTTAGAGTAAACCTCTTACGTCTTGGTATCTCTATAGAACTTTTTAGCAAACTAAGGAACACAGGGCCACTTCTATGTTGATTTCTCTTTTAAATTGCAAACACTGCTGATTTATATCAAATGAAGGCCAAAAATCTGGAAAGCCCACTGAAATTTGAGGATAATTTTCAGAACATGATCTATTGTCCTGGAGCCAAATTTGCAGTACCTTTCAGTGCAAAAGAACTGCATTTTCCAGTTATAAGAGGTTTTGATCAGAAAGCACAGCTTCAGCTCATAGAATATTTCAAGGATTCATTATGTCCAGATAAAGACATACTGGAAACTAGCAATCACACTGTCAGAAGGGGTAAATTAAAAGTTAAAAATATCATACACTGAACAACAGAACATTTTAATTCTAAAGTGGGGGGGAATCCCTATCAAAACTATATGCCTTTCACAGTTCAAGGTAATGGAGTATACTGCTTAGTTATGTTTAAAGTATTAAAACCATTTTCCAGAAAGAAAAGAAAATCGAGACTCTTGCCAGTAGGAATGCATAGTTTTCTTAACATTTTATGTTTAAACCCCAGACTTCTAAAACTGCTGGTCGTCTAATGAACAGAGCAATCCTAAGCATGTTTATACAGAAAAAAAGTTTCACTTATCTCAGTGTGGCTTACTCTCTTTTATACATGGCTAGGATTGTAGTCTGGCAGTGTTATCCTAAGAATACTTTCCTGGGAGTAAGCCCCACTGAGTAGGATTCTAAGGGGAAAACTAGATATGAGGGCATCCCTAGATCCAACCTGTGGATGCTGCCGTCATTTTAAAAGCCTAATGAGATGGTTTAAAAATGACCGAGGGCAACACAATGGGATGAGCTTGTTTCTCCCCTGCCTTTTTAGGCACTGAAACAGCCATGGTGGTCGTGTGTGTGCATGCGAATGTTTTAGCATTTAAAGGGGCAGGGAGAGGAAACAAAAAGGCCCGATCAGGACTGGACCCCAACAGCATTTTAGAATCACTTCATTAGGCTTTTAAATGTCGGTGGTGTCCCTGGTCAGACCCCAGGCTGTCACACCTAGTTTGGCTGCGGGTTTAGGTTTGCTCTCTTGGTGCCCTACTCATTGAAGCATACATCACAGTGCTATCCCATGCACCCTCATTCAGAGGTCCAACTATATTCAGTGTAGTTTATTGCCAGGACTGCAGCCTCAATTTAGGTAACCCACACACCTGAACATACTCAGATGAAACTAAAGAACTCTTGGACATGAGCCACTCCTCCATCATTCTGAATGCAGAAAGTCTGTCTTCATGCAGAAATCAATGTACATAGGACTTCCGGTGGGTGGATCGGCGATGGTGGTTGCTCTCCTCGATGCCTGAGGAGGCGACTAGCACACCCTCGGCTTGGAGGGGTGCCATCTCAAGTGGCACCCCCACGGAGTCCTTGTGAAGGGTTCCAGGCCAGGGGGCTTTTGAGGGTTAGCCTCTTGGACAGCTTGATGCCGGAGAATAGAGGCTTCCCTCTGCCCCGATGGTCTAGCCGATGGGTGACCTTAGGGTACAAGCCAATCTAACCTGGACAAGTGCAGGAGATCGAGCGGAATAGCGTATGAAGAGAGCGGGTCAAGTTATGACCAACAATGAACGTGAGTTCGAAATAAACAGACTATTTTACTAAAACGGAGTACCCCCCCGTGGGAAAAACGATGCGTAAGGAGGGACGCCTCCTAAGTGCATGAATGGACTAATGTAGTGAAGGGGGAAGCGGGGAAATAAACAGCAAGTTTTTTCTGCGAGACTTACTTGAGTACCGATAGTGAAACAATGAGTCTTTCGAGTCCTGGCATAGTGGTTTGGAAGTGTAAACAAAGTGGAATATGGCAGCTTCCCGGGGAATGTTAAAACCGAAACCAGGCAGTCAGAGCCCAAGACCGGAAGAGAGAGCAGACGTCATGAAGTTGCTAGCGGATATGCTGAAGCCGGTAATGAAGCAACTCGGTGGTATTAACCAGGAATTGGCTACACTAAACCAAAACTTCGCTCTGCAGCAGCGTCAGCTGGCAGAAACAGAGAAGAAAGTGGAGCATGTAACTGTGAAAATTACAGAGATGGATATCACAAATAAGAAGATGAAGAAAAGAGTGACGGATGTGGAAGCAACACAAAAACTTCAGGAAATTCGTTTGTTACAGCTTCAAATGGAAAAAGCTAACATGACTCTCAGATTTCAGGGGGTGCCTGAAATTGAAAAAGAAGATTTAAAGAAGACTCTGGGAGAGTTCGCCGCTCCAGTAACAGGTATATCAGCAGATGGAATAGTAAAAGACATGGAGGCTGCCTATCAGGCATACTCTAATTATATCAGAAAAAATAACCTGCCTGGAGAGACTGTGGTCAGATTCGCAAAAAGACAGACCAGTGATGTGGTATTAAAGGTAACTTCGGCAAATCCACTGAAAATTGGGAATACAATCATAAAGACTTTAAAGGATATCCCATTTGAAATCCGTCAAAAGAGGAAAGGCTACAAGGAATTGATCTCATTTCTTCAAAGTAATGGAATTCAGTACAGGTGGACGATTCCTGAAAGTGTAATTTTTAAAGTCAACAATAAAAGAGAAAAGATTGACTCCATCTTCAAAGCTAAGGAATTTTGGAGATGTCAGCTTGGGCCGGAAGAAGAACTTAAATATGAAGAATCCAAGTCAAGTGACTCTGCTACTTCAGGAACGGACGAGGGAGCAACGAAAACTGTGTATGACTTTAGGGATAGAAAACTGAAGTAAGGGCAGAAGGACTCTGTAAATTACACTCTGAAGTAAAGAAGATCCTCAAGAAGTACTCTCACAAAGATTAACTTACTAATATAGAAGATGTGTTAAACAAGAACTTCACAAGTTTATTGTATCACTAACACTTGTTTTACTAACATTTAGATTAACATGGAAAGGATCTCCTACTCTTGGGTTTTAGTTAGTGTGGGTATCTTTCCTTTATCCTTAGATGTAGTCCCCCTTCCTTTATTTTTCATTGTAGTTAATAGTCTTATGAAAAATAATAAAAATACCCTCTCGGGGGTTTCAAAAAAGAAAAAAAGAAATCAATGTACATAGATTTGTTTCTTATTTTGCAGTGCATGGGGAATTCACTGTGGACCAGGGAATCCCCATGTGCAAAATATATTCTCCTCATGGATCTACCACTGATGAGAATAACAATCATTCCTGCACTTCTGTTCCTCACTTACCTTGCTAATTCAGGTATTAGTCCTCTATTCAGTCAACTGCTATTGCTGCTGAAAGATGGAAAAACAAACTGATAGCAGAAGACAGGATAAATAGCTATTCGTGCATGGAGAATACAGAGTGGTAAAAGCAGTAACAGCTCTGGCAAGTAGTACTGGGGGGGGGGGAATATTCAAAATCCAAATACCAGGAATCAAATGTCTGGACATCATTGAGACTTTTGCTAATCTCTTTCTAAGGGATCTCATTGCAAACCCAGCAGCTGGGAGGCCTCCAGAACAGGCATCCTATTAGGTGTGGTGGACTGCTGATGGGGGAAAAAATCAAGCTCCACTCCTCCATTCACATGGGTCTTTTGGATACCAGTCCTTATACTTGTTAAGTCAGATCTTGACTACAGCTCAAAAGCCATACTGAATTCCCATGCCAAACCTGAGTTAATTTTCTCCTGAAATCTTAATATTGTGGTTAAAAATACAGTATACCGGGCTATAAATAGTATGGATTACTTTTTGAAAGATATAATCTCTCTGCTGTAGAACCAGGAAAAGGGAGGGCTGCTGTGGTGACACAAAGAAACAGATCTTTGTTGCACAACATGCTACATTAATTTTCAAAGATATGTACTGTGAAAGGAAGGTATATGATAAAATGATGCAGTGCTTGGGAAGATCTCATCTAAACTAATCCTGAAACCAGTCTGGACTGAAATATTTTGCACTGAAACCATTTTACTGTATCTTCAGTAGTCCTAGCGTGGTGTAGTGCAGCATGGTGTAGAGGTTGAGAGCAGTGGACTCTAACCTTGAGAACCGGGTTTGATTCCCCACTCCTCCACATGAGGCTTGCTGGGTGACTTTGAGCCAGTCAGAGTTCTCTCGGAACTCTCTCAGCCTCACCTACCTTGCAAGGTGCCTGTTGGGGGAAGAGAAAGGGAAGGTGATTGTAAACTGCTCTGAGACTTCTTAGGGTAGAGAAAAGTTGGGTATAAAAACAAATTATTATTCTTCATTGAAAATAGCAGCCCTACAGCAGACATTACCCTTTTCCCAACTTGGTGTCACTGTTATTTATTATTTTACTATTTTGTTCAAACTTTGATGTCCCCATTACTATGCTTTCTGAAATATCCTGCCAATCACCATGAGGTAAATGAGACTCTCTTTTCAGAGAGGCATGTTACTGATTATTCTATTTTAAACATTTCATTTGATTCTCTTCAGCAGTTTTGTAGAGATTGTCCTGTTTGATGGGCAGAGTTGTAACCATATTTTTCTTTCAATTATGAATTTATCTTTTTGGATATTAACATGAGTGACACAAAAAACCTGAACTAATAATAAAAAGCTAATTGTTCAGCAAAACTAAGTGTTTTTCCCCCTGAGTATAACCCAGAAGGTATAATTGAGAGATGACCCTATATGAAAATTAACCAATGTAAACTTACAGAAGGTTGGATGTATAGTCCTGGTATTTCATAAGAAAAAAAATTCTAAATATCTGAATCTGATTCTTCACGTAGCAGAAGTATTGAGCACTGTAATTATTATTACTATTATTATGACTAATATAACACTTAAATATGATTTGTCTTTAACTAAAACAATATTAGAAGGAAATAGTATCCTCAAATATATAACAATTTGATGGATGAGTAACACTATGACTGATGTATAAAAAGATAACTAGCAATTATGAACACTGAAGTTTGAACTTAACTTGGTTTATTGTGAAAGGGATAAAATATTAATGTATATAATTATAAAAGATTTTTGTGAATGTATGGCGAAAGAAGCATTTAATATTGATCAAGCACAACATTCAAAATCCCCCTCCTCCCTTTTTAATTAGAAAAGGAAGAAAATCTAGTATTATGCTGATGATCTTCAGGTGGAAATTCTACAGATGATCTCTCTCTCTCTCTGTCTCTCTCTCTCTGTGTGTATTTCGCTCCAAGATATTACAAAGACATCATAAAACTATCCAAAAATAATTTGATGTTATAGATTCAGTTAGGGTAGCCATGTTGGTCTGAAGCAGCAGAACAAAGTCTTAGTCCAGTGGTGCCTTTAAGATAGACAAAGTTTTATCCACAGTATAAGCTTTCATGTACAAAGTATCTGAAGAAGTGTGCTTGCACATGAAAATTTTGTTGTTCTTAAAGGTGGCATTGCACTCAAACTTAATTTAGCATTATGTTATGTAAACCTCTCATTACATTATTGTTCACCCCCAGTGTCAGGTTATGGAGGCCTGCTGGCCAAGCTGTTTGCAGAAGGAGACTGAATCCCCAAAGATCACAGGAAGACACAGGCAGTCACACCCTCCAAAAAACTGAGAGTCCTGTATTGTCTTTCAGTTTTCCCTTATTCTGTTTTGTAGGGATATGTTGATGTCATGAAAGACATCATGCATTGGTTGGCTAATATCACCATGGCATTCAGGATTGCTGAGAGGCACCGTGGGGCCCCAGAGAAGAATTGTATCTGGGCTCCCCATGACCCTGATCCAAAACAAATATAATAAAAGAAATCACTTGCCCTTCTGTTAATGTGAACAGAGTAATAATTGTTCATTAGGTAGGGAACATTAAAAGAAAAGGAAAGGATTATTAAAGAATACATTTTACTTCACATCTTTCAGTAGTTTATAAGCTTCTATATTTATATAGGTTACATATCTATGTAAGTATTCATAATTGTGTAAAAGAAGGAGGGGAAGCTTTCCTCACCTTTCTCAGCCAAACTGTTCCTATCAAAGAGTGTCCTGTTTTTCTGTTTATTAAAGACTAGGAATAAGGCCCATTGTGGAAATAAATACAATGAGCACTAGAAAGAGACTCTGGGAAAGTGCCAAGGCCGTGGGCCCTCAGCAACAATTTGCCATGGCAACCTCAGCAGGGTATAAGGACACAAAGTCCACCATTTTCTCCAGGGGAATGGATCAATGCCATCTGGAGACCATTTGTAATTCTGAGTGAACTCCAGCCCTCACCTGGAGATTGGCAAAAGTGGTTCCCCATTAGGGAATGGCTGGTTTGGAGGGCAGAGTCTATGGCATTGTACCTGTCTGAGGCCCCACTCTTCAAACCTCACCCTCTCCAGGCGCTATCTCTCAAATCTCCAGGAATTTCCCACCTGGAGCTGGCAACCCTATCTCCTTCCCAGCCAAGCATCAATCTACCTTCATTTCCCCTTCACTGTTCAGCTTTCCATCCCCCCACCTGCAGCCTCTACTGTGCTCTGAAGCCCTGACTGTGACATCACCTTGGCTGTCATGGGGGGAGGGGCCTGTCAGCAGGGTAGAAGGACACAATGAGTTTTCTCCCAAGGCCAAAATAGGTGTGTAAAGGGCCTTTTACTGACAGAAACCAAGCTTGGTTGATGGCACTGAGGGGAAAGTAGGCTTCCCAGCTCTGAGTAGGGAAATACCTGGAGATTTGGGGGGTGGATCCTGTGGAGGGCAGCGTTTGGGGGGGGGGCAGAAGGACTCAGCCAGAATTTCCAAACCTGGAGCTGGCAACCATACTCAGAATTGGGCCCAATGAGTTCCTCACAGAGGCGTAGAAAGGGTTTTGTTCCTTTGTCTATTTACTGGCAGAACCAAGCTTGGTTGCCTACCAACAGCCACTGAGGGAGAATGCTTTGGCTGGTGGCCTCTATGGCATTCTATTCAGCTGAGGCCTCCCCTCTCCCCTCCCCAAACTCTGGCTTCCTTACCTAAAGCTGGCAACCCTATGAGTTCCTCACAACAGCCACTGAGGGAAACCTTTGTTCCAGACAGGAGCTAAGCAAGAGAACTGTGTTCGTCGGGAGACACAGTGCTTCTGACACAGAGCACAGTGGCTGAAAGGGGAGTGGGCGGGGAAGAGGAGCAGACCTGGCCAATGGCACGCGAGTAGTTTTGACTGGCAGCTGACAGGCCAATGGCTGAGGGAGCACATGCAATCTCGCCACCCCATAGGACAGAAGCCACCACCATTTGGCTTTTATATATAAGAGAGATTCTGAAAACTCCTGAGTTCTCTTCATATCAGCTGCAAGGATTCTCTATCATCTATTTAGTTTGCCTGTGCTTCTCAACATTTTTCTCTATCGACTTGTGCCAAATCTTGTAATTTTACATTTACACACATACATATGTCTACCAATATAGGATACACCTCTAGTTCTAAATTCTAGTTTGAGATTTCACATGTGTTTTAACTAAGTCTAAAGAGATGTTTGAACTGAAAACAAGGCATCCACTATTTCACATTTATAACCTTTAATACATATGACAAAACATGCAAACTGTGCGTGTGGAGTGAGGGAATCACACTTTCACTATTATGATAGATTCTTGGGAAATTTTAACTACCCCACACAGAAGAATTTGATGGTGGGGGGAGAGAGAGAAATGAAGGCATACCAGGTTGGTAGATGGGCTTAGCAACATCTCATAACAGGCAAATGTTGGCTTTAGCCTCATAGTTTTAAAAGTTTGCACCCATGGATAGCTTTCTATAAAAAATAAAAATAAACAGCAGTTAACCAGGAAGTAAGAATGGCTAACTGTCTGTTTGTCCTGCTCTTCCTTGACTGAACCCTTAGTGGCTGTAGTGTAGCACTACACCAAAAGTAAAATAAACAGAAATGCATTCCCCAAATGCAGGATGATTCTCATTTCACTGGGCCTTCAAAGTGACTTGGGTCCCAGGAATTTTGTAGCCCAGTCTACCCCTGTGGCAGCCCTGATAGTATTCAGTGATTGGTGGTTGTTCATGCTGTTGCTATGGTCTACAGTGTTGTAGCTGTCTTCTCACTTCTTTATCACATAAATTATTTTATTGTATCATTTCCCTGCTAAAAGAGCTTATGATATTGACAAGCTACACTGGCATTAAACTAATGTCAGCAGTGTCCTGATATAGCAGCCCTTCGAATATTGCAATGCTAAATACCAGAAGTCTGACGAATGGGGATAAGATAAACTAAGATAAACAAAGATAAATAACACTTGGTAACAGTTTTGTGGGCCTATGTGTTGGCTTTGCATGCTTCATTCAATCTATTTATAAACAAATCTTAATCAAAATTGGCATAATTATGCTACAAATTGATAAAAAGCAATAAAATTAGCTAGTTTAATGAAGTTCATAAACTCATTAGCATGTCATAATCATATATTCCAAGGGAAATTACAACGGTTCTTTGGGAAAGAAAGCATTTAATTATCTAAGCAAGCCCTTTAAAATGACTTAACATTTTGGGATTATATTTCTTTTTGTTTTTCCCACATCTAATTAAAAATTGATATAATGAACACATTGGCGTGGATCCTATGCCTTCCTTCCACATGCACTTCTCTTTAGCCATTGGGGAGGCAGTCCTCCACTGTGCAGTGTGCTTTCTCTGGTACTAGGCACTTCAACTTGTACAAGACTAGTGTTTTTCAAGGAGCCCGGAACTGCGTAGTGCAAGGGGAATGTGATCCACAGAGGAGAAGCACCTCCACAACATCCCAAGAGTATGTAGAACATGAAGAACAAAGTTATAGGATAAAACAAAGTTATATGAGCTAAGCCATGGTTAATTTTTTTTTAAAAAAAACAGGAGCTTGTAATCTAGAATTATTTAAATTCTGGAATGTAAAACAGCAAGAGCAAGAACAACAATAGCAAGAAGAAGACTGTATGTCACATCCTTGTACTCAGTAGCCTGCATGCGGTATACATGTATAATAAATTATAAAATACTACATTGCTCCATAATGCCTAAATTCAAGTAGCTGAGTCTAGGCCAGGGGTGGCCAAATTGTGGCTCAGGAGCCGTATGCGTCTCTTTCACACATATTGTGCTGCTCCCGACAGGGCGGCTGGGGAAGCTAAATATCATTAGCAACAAATATCATTGGACAAATAAATATCATTATCAATATCTGCTTTTACTGCTTTTGTTATTATTTTTGGCAGTCTCATTTAATGTTAATAAAAAAGCAAATTTGCATAATTCCCAGTAAAAATGTGTAATATTTGTTCATGTCTTGCGGCTCTCAAACATCTGACATTTATTCTATGTGGCTCTTAGGTTAAGTAAGTTTGGCCACTCCTGGTCTAGGCTCAGGGATTAGTCAGATGATCCATTCCTGAATTTGTCAAAACTGTAGCAAGTTTTATGACACCACACCAAAACTCCACCATAGCTTATGATGCGATGAATCCTTGGATCTCAAAAGTTGGGAGAGCTGCTTTTAAAAACATAAATTTAATATTCTATCCATTGCTGCCTACGTCATACCACAAACATTTTGAGCATTTCAGTTTTAATTGTCAAAAACTGATTCATTAACAGGAACAAAACTTCAACAGATTGTAGGGTCAATCAGGGGTCGTTTCGTAGAAAAAGAGCTAGGGGAACTCATTAGTATAACTCATTAGCATATGCCACACCCCCTGACATCAGGGGCCCGGCGGTGGAACTGCAAGGCCGGCGGGAGTGCGAGGAAGCCCCGCCAAGGCCCTCCCTGGCCCCAGGCAGGCAGGGGTGGGGAAAGACGGGGAGGAAGCAACTTACCCTCCCTCTTCTCCTGCCTCCTCCTGGCTGAATGAGGGCTGGAAGCGGGACGGCCGGAAGCAGGGGGTGGGGCTTCATCATGTACCCCGCCCCCTTGCACCTCACCCGGGGGAACTGCGATCCCCCGCGTTCCCCCCCAAAATGACCTCTGGGGTCAATAATTCAGCTTCTTCCCTTCAGCCAATTGGTATCAGATATTATAGCAAAAAGATCACTCTACCATGTACCAAGAAGGTATTTGGTAATGCCCATGATTAGATAAGTAAATACACAGGAAGATAAAAGGCCTTCCCTAAAGATTTCTGACATATATATTTTTCCATTAGACAGCATGACAGAACTTGCACCACAGATGTCATTACAAGCTGTGGTTCTGAAGACAGAACTATATGCCTGTCAGTGTGTTTTAGAATATTTCTTTTACCGTGGAATCCAGAGTCAATGTTCACTTCAAAGGCCCCCACACAAGATCCTCATCGTGCATGAACTAGTATTTAAAATGCAGTCAAAACGGGGAAAAGAGCAATGAAATGTGGTTAGCTATAGAAGAAAAATGCAATAGACGTTATAGACTCAAACTGTATTTATTTTACTTTCACTCCTGCTTTATCCAAAAACATTGCCAAAAATCACAATATATCTTTATTGAGTTTAATATTCCTAGAAAGAAATAATGTACAATAGAATAAGATATTATTATTCCCAGCATCAAATGCAGATCCAGCATTTGAACCTGAGTCTCCTATCCCAAAACACCATTCTGTCCACTCCAACAGAAACAGCCCTTCTTTTTTTATCTTTTCATCTTAATTATCTACTGGTTTTAGCAGGACTACAGAGTATTTCACATCAAACACGGTGCGTAAGTCGCTATGATCAAGGAGCTATATTATGAGGAAAGAACATTTAAATCTTCCAAAGCCAAAATCTTCAAATAACCGAACTCAAATGAGGTTCTTGCCCACAGGAACACAGGCTAGAATAAGGACTTAGAGTTAATAAAGGGAGGCTTTCTTAGATAACTCAGTTTCAATAAATCATGCCCTTTTCAGCCTAGGTATAAGGACAGAACAGTATATTCAAGCGGAAGCTGGGGATTGGAGGAGATTGAAGGATCACACAACACAGAATAAGGGATGCATCATCTGAACCAGACTACCAGTGCAGGTTTCAGCTTTTTGGATGTCTCTAAGGGACAAGATGATGGGATGTATATAATCACTTACCTATTTTTAAAGCTTAAAATAAGCTTCAAATAGATCAAATCTGGATCAGGTGATATGCTTTGGTAAATTGCTCATCTGAATCTCTCATTTGCACAGGAGGAAAAAGGTTAACATATGAAGCTATGTCTCAGAGGACAGCCATGTCAGTTTGCAGTAGAACAGCTAGATTCGAGTCCAGTAGCACCTCAGAGACCAACAAGGTTTTTGGGGTATGAGCTTTTGAGAGTCGAAGCTTCCTTCATCAGATGCCACCTTATACAGTGTTAGACCCCTGCCCCTTCAAACTTGCAGCAGCTCTCTGGAATCTTAAGCAGAGAAAAGTTTTTCCCTCAACACTAATTGGAGGTGCCAGGAATTGATCCTGGGACATTTTACATGGAAAGCAGGAGCTCTACACAGTTTCCTGAAGGTATGCGAGAGACCGATCGGTATCTATTTCAGTTTGGCCACTGGGCAATTCAAGATATAGTTTAGGACAGAACTACTGATGCCAACAACCTGGAGAAATAAATTCCTGTCTCTTTAATAGAGGCTTAAAATCTAACAACATACGAAGAGCCCTGCTGTATCAGCTCAGTAGTTCATCTATTCTAGCATTGTTTCACACAGTGAACAAATAGTTGCTTTGGAGGGCCAACAAACAGAGCACTGGTCCAAGCCTTCCTTTGACATTGCCTCCCAGATTTAAGAGGATTACTGCCCCTGAATATGGAGGTTCCCTTTACTAACCATGGCTAGTAGCCACTGATGGACCTATCCTCCATGTATGCCTAACTTCCTTTTAAAGACATCTGTGCTTGTGGCCATCACTTCCTCCACTGGCAATGAATTCCTCAATTAAATTATTTAATGTGTGGAAATGGGCAGGTGAATCTTTTCAGGTCCTGGAGGTAAATAACATCACCTGGTAAACAACTTCACATTACACCTCTTATTAAGGGGGCAAGACATTTTTTTCTCTCCAGAATGCAGGACTGAATCCAGACCCAACTTCTTACTGAGGGACTTCACTCTACTAAGAACTGCCACTGATGGTACAATCATTACTTCATATGGGAACAGGGGGAGTAATGACAACTACTAATAGAATGACTTAGGCCCCGGTCACACGGGAGGATTTGCCCTGCGAAACGGACGGGTTGAGGGCGCATCAAATGGGTGTGATCATACGGCAACATCTGGGAAGCATAGCACACCCATCACCAATGCGTACTGTGAGCCCGAAAAAGCAGATTTTAAAAGGACCAGCAAAAGGGTAGTAGCAACTGGAAAACGCGGGTTGCAGGCGCGCGACAGATCGTGGAAGCGGAGTTAATCCGTCGCATCCGGCACGTGCATGTGTCCTGTAGCACATCTGATTGCACCATGCCGGTTCTTCCTGGTCTTTGATGTGCTTCAACATCGCCATGTGAACGCCGGCTATCCCCGTATGCGCAGCACCTCGGGGAACTGTATGATCGCGTTACTGCGCATCTTTTTGATCCGGCGCTGAAATGCCTCCCTTCCACTGTGAATTTTCCTACTCGTGTGACCGGGGCCTTAGCTATACAATGGACCAAGGATTCTCAGTCTTCCCAAACCTAGTAATGGCAGCACAAACATATTATGCACCTTACAAGGTGAGTAACCTGTTCTATGCTGACAAAGAAAAAAAAAAGCTTCATTTATCATGTCCAGGCTTCTGCTATAGTTGCTGGTTGGCAGAAATCATATTGTGTGTGCAAAGCAGCAACACATATTGTTATATTAGGTGCTCCAACTAGAGATATGTTCATCCCTCCATTCTGCTCATTATTCCTCATTCCTCCTATGCTAAGTTCCACTCACCTGTAAAGAAAAAGAGAATTTTGGAATATCCATAACACCCCCCCCCCCCCGGCTCCAGTGGCGAGACCCGAGCGGCTGCCAGCCACTGGGCCCACTGATCTCCTCCCCCTCAGCTCCGGTGGTCTCCTCCTCTGCTGCCGCCACTGATCTCCTCCCCCCGGCTCTGGCGGTCTCCGCCGCCACCCGTCTCCTCCTCCCCCCCAGCTCTGGTGATCTCCTCCGCCGCTGCTGTCACCGCCAATCTCCTCTCCCCCCCACTCCTGCAGCAAGGCCTGAGCAACTTCCAACTGCCAGCCTGCTGCAGAGTTCTCAGAGTGTCCCCCTATATTTTTTCCAAGTTCTCTGATTTTTCTGCACACCTGGGGACTGCCCCAAGGGTGCAGGAAAATCTCCCTACCTCCCAGGTGCCCCCGAAGAGCGGATTTAGATATCTGCATGCAGGGGACGCCTTTGCTATTAGGTATATAGATAGACTTGGGATAGAATTAGAAGTATATAGACTTGGGGCAGGAGAAAGTTCTAAGATGTCCTGTAGACAATGTTCTTACTTTAAAAAAGGGTTTCCTTCAACCATCTTCTCGTAGTTCATGAGGATGTATATACTTATCATATACGTATATACCTATATAGTTATATATTTATCATAGTTAATTTTTCTATCTAGATGACATGCTGTTGGAGGAAGAACCACTTGAATTGCAAGAAGGCTCCTTAGGCTGGAGAAAGGCTTTTTTAACTAGAAAAAGTCTTTATTACAATAATCACAAAGTTACATTAATTACAGATGAAAATCACAAGTAGAACAGATTAAATTAAGCACAATGCTTGCTAAAAAAAAAAGTCAAAATACATAATTAAGACATGCTGTGGCAGAACGGGCCCGCGTCCGCTGGCAGACCCCGCTCTGCCCACCCCTCCTTTGCCTGACCTGGCACCTGAAGGGGCAGTTTTTCACCACTGCCTCCGGGTATTGCTGCCACCACTGTCCCTGTCTTGGGCTCTGGTTAGGCGGGACAGCCTCCTAACCTCCGTCTGCTGTTGCTAGGAACCCACCTCGGGGCTTCCTGGTAATCTTTGGGGCTCCCATGGAGAGTTGGCAACTGACCGTTTTGCCCTTGTTCTCCTCCTCAGGGAGCCCCCAACCCACTCTTAGCGTGTCCAAGCGGCTGGGGGAACTATGTGGTACAGAGGGACTTCACAGGGTCAACAGTAAAAGAATTTATTTTGAAATCACTCAACTATATACAGGCATATTAACAGTGAACTGAAGAATCAAAATAAAGGTGGATAATAAATCGCTCCATCTCTCCCTTCACTACACATACCCTGTCTAGATGGTCTGCAGGGCAGGCACATGACTTGCTTTCAATGGAGGAAGTTCGATTAGCACAACTCCCAACATGGCCTCTGCCTCCTGCAGTCTCCAGCCGACAGCCTGACTGGCTCCAGACTTCAGGCAGACTGACCTCAATTCTCCAAGACTGGCTTCCCGCCCAAAAGCTCCCCTATATCAAACAGCCCTTCCCACCCAGGAAGTGGCTCTCCCTCCTGCAGCATTCTGGGGCAGATCTCCTCACAACCTTGGTGGACTTCCTGTCCTCTCTAGGGAGCTGCCTTCAGACTACTGGTTGGAGACAGGACGGGGGGGGGAATGAGGAGGAGACTGGGCCAAGGCGTACCTCAGGTTTGATGGTCCCCTCCTATCTGGCCCACACCAACTTAAACATATACATAAAATGGCATTTCTCCACACATGCCATACACTTCATAGCATAAACCCATAATCCATCTATCCTTATTGATATCATAGTAAAATAATTAAATATATCTTAGAATAGTTTCTTCAACCTTTTCTTTTGGCCCGAGTCTATTCCAGTACCTTGTAAATGGACTCCACTGTTTGACAAACAATTCCTGAGACTCCCTTTTCCCTTTGCAGATTCTCTTATATACTGTTATTTTATTTATTATGGATACATAATACGTGCCTACTTATTTAGACTTGGTAGATATGATTGCTTCCAACACTGTGCAAGCAACTACGTTGCTGCAATTAATAACTTCTTGGGTAAGTATTTCTCCCCGTCATGAAGGTTATTTGGTAGAATGTCTGGTAGAACCACCCTAGGGTCAAATGGTAATTTACAATCCAGGATACTATAATTTCATTAAGTATTGTGTTCCATTTTTTGTGTGCCGACTGGCACTGTCACCATATATGAAGTAAAGTCCAAATCTCCTTGTTACATTGCCAGAAAAAATTAGACTTTTCTGCGAAATCCTAGTGATCCTATCAGGTGTAAGATACCACCTATACATTGTCTTAATAACATTTCCTCTTATGCCTGTATTAGCTGATACTTTAGTTATGTCCCTATATAGCTCCTGCCAATGATCCTCAGGAATAACTTCCTGTAAGTCTTTTCCCCACCTTTTTTATAAATTGTATTTTTAATTTCTGAATCTGCCAAAATCTCATAGATAACAGTTACCAATTCTTTGTGTGGTTCTCTTTGAGCTAAAATTCATTCAAATCTATTTAAGGGTCAGCAAATATCAGTTTGCATAGATCTAGACTAAATGAAACTTCTAATTTGGAGATATTTTTTAAAAAGTGGAACTTCTCCAGCCTCACATTGAAGTTCTTCATAGGATTTAATAGCATGGTTCAAACTCTTCCATACTCTGAAATCTTCTGTTTGAATGGCCTTTGCAAATTCACTATGATGAAATATTGGCATGTAAGGGGAGTTAATCAATCCTAGTTTTTCTTACACTGATCCCATGCTTTCGCTAATAATGTCATACAGATAAAATACTATCTTGCTTTGCTCTTTGCTTGTTATGTTTCTGGATCCAATTATCCAATAAGCAAGTAAGACCATCTATATACTAATAGCCAAGGTGCCCCTGCGTGCGGATATCTAAATCCACACATCGGGGGCACCTAGGGGGCAAAGAGATTTTCCTGCACATTTGGGACAATCCCCAGATGTGTAGAAAAATCTGAAATCTATAAAAAACTATAGGGGGGATACTTAAATTCCCCCAAAAGTAAAAGAGTGTTCCCTGAGCATGCGCAGAGAATGCTCTGAGAACTGCCTCGCCGCCACCACTGGGGGGGCAGGAGGTTTGGTGGGCTAGCCGCTCAGGCCTCACCACTGCTGCTGCTGCCACCGGGGGGGGGAGGGAGAAAGCTTGGCGGGCCCGATGGCTGAGAGCCAAGAAGGCCTCGCCCTTGGTGCCATGGGGACAGGGGAAAAGGCTTTGTGGGCCCAGCAGGAGCCACATAGGCCTCACCGTTGGTGTGGGGGGGAGAAGGCTTGGTGGACCCAGCGGGAGCTGCTCGGGTCTTGCCATTGCTGCTGGGGGGGCAGGGGAGAAAAGCTTGGTGGACCTGGCAGGAGCTGCACAGGCCTCGCCATTGGTGCGGGGGGGGGGAGAAGGCTTGGTGGACTTGGCGGGAGCTGCATGAGCCTTGCCATTGGTGCCGGGCGGAGAAGGCTTGGTAGACCCAGCAAGAGTCGCACGAGCCTCGCCATTGGTGCCGGGGGGAGAAGGCTTACCTGCAGCTGCTTCCTCCTCCTCTGCATGGAGCTCCTCCCCCCACGAGAATCGTGGGTCCCCCTTCTTGTACTGCTCTAATCCCCAAATCCTTTGTGTCTCATCCAATCTGGACCAGTTAACTAGGGCAGAGAGCCTAGACTCCCAAATACTTTGTACAGAAAGGCCACCATTCTCCCAAGTATGTTGCAAACATTTTTTTTTAATTGTAGGGGGTTTTTTGTTCTCCCAAATAAAATTATTCATTATTTGCTGGATTTTGTTCAGCATTGCTTGATTAACTAATAAAGGTAGAAACCTAGGTAGGATTTTAATTTTAATGAGAGCAATACTAGCCAAGACAATTTGTATTTGGTCCAATTTTTAAAATCATTTTCCATTTTATGAATTATTGGACATACATTTTGTTCCATGATATGGCTCAATTTACTAGAGATTAAAATGCCTAAATATTTTCTCACTCTTCCAAGGTGAATTAATTACTTCAGTTATCCTACTCTTGTCTACTTTTGTTCTGTCCACTCCAACAGAAACAGCCCATCTCTTTTTTCATCTTTTCATCTTAATTATCTATTGGCTGAAGCACTTGAATTGAAAGAAGACTCCTTAGGCTTTTAACTTAGCTCAGTGAAGTGATAGAATACATACCACAGTCTTCATATTTGTAATCTCCTGCATTAAATTACACATTTTAATGATCCTTTGAAGATATGAGGCCTTATAAATGTGGACATGGCAATGGAGATAGGGGTACCCTTGCTTTATGACCATTTAGAGAATAGAGATAAATTACTATATAAAAATAATGTTGATCTTCTTTTCTAAATAGCCATCTCTTAAGTCTTCAGTGAGCTGATTCCATTTCAGTTTTTTTGTTCAGCATCAGTCCTTTAACCCCATTCTTATTCATTATAACCAGTGCACAATCTCCAAAATAACAGCATATTCCACTTAAATTTAATATCTGCCTTCCTGGATGGCCTCAAGAAAAAGTAAACTGAAATATAAATGTGAAATGGAAAGATTTTAAGGATACCCTTTAGTATTAATTAAGCAAACATCAATAGCTATAATGTTTGCAAGAGACAAAAACAGGACCAAGCAGTCTTTTGGGACATCATTAGTAGCTTTTGTTACCTTTAGTAGACTATAACCATTAAAACCAGAAGAATAATTTGTCCATTCCCCTGTGTTGTCAACTTGGAACAATAAAAAGATTAACCAGAATTCAGTTCTTGACAGTACCCTAAGAAATTGCTTTCAAAGTCATGTGGGGCTATTTTTGCTTATTATTGTTCAACACAGCAGACTTCAGGAGAAGATTTAGTAAAAGATGGGGAATACAAAATAAATGGTACCATATTCTAGAAAGAATTAAAAGCATTTTTTTCCAGTGCAAAGTGTTCATTATCCTTTTAGCAGCCATCACAGTATATACTTCAGATTATATAGACACAGACAATAGCTGTGACAGGCTTATACAAAATGGTGCAGTAGCAACTGAACTTTCAGTGGCCAGTAAATATTACGGAAGTGTACTTAGGAATAGCCAAGATCTGAACTGAACTGTGCCCATTTGTAAATACAGTAAAAATCACTATTTCTGACATTTAGAAGTAGTTAGTAGTGTTCCATCCTGATCTTTATGCTGGTGCCTTATGCTGGTTTTATTTTCATAAGCATCAAATAAATAAAGAAAAGGAATGATTATACAGATATGTGCCTGACAGGGACATCATCCAACTAATTAGTTAATTTTTCCCAACAAACAATCCACCTTGCTTTGTTGTGCGCAGCTTCTCTACTGTCTGGCAATCTTTTCACCATCTCATTGGCTCTGAAAAGTGTTTCTGATTTTATATAGACCTATGTTACCTATGTTATCTCTAGTTCTAGCTCCTGCCAACCTAGCAGTTCGAAAGCAAGAAATTGTAAGTAGATAAATAGGTACCACTTCAGTGGGAAGGTAACAGCGTTCCGTGCGCCTTGGTGTTTAGTCATGCCGGCCACATGACCATGGAAATGTCTTCGGACAGCGCTGGCTCTTCGGCTTGGAAACGGAGATGAGCACCGCAACCCTAGAGTCGGATTCGACTGGCTTTCGAGCAAGGGAACCTTTACCTTTTTATGTTACGCATTTGCTTCAGATATTTTGTTCAGTCTTGTGTCTCTGTTTCCTTGAGCTACAATGCCTAAATTTTCTTAAGTAAGATATGGTTATGTCATTTCAAGAACTGAATTAAAGAATTCATTCAGGGTATGACCCCTGATCTGTGATGAACAGGATGGCACTGTCGGAGATCCGTTTTTACAGTTAATATAGAATAACAGATTTCCCTGGTCCCATTTTAATATTGTTCAGTAGGTTCATTTGGGCCAGTGCTATTCTCCACATTCTTTATAACTGAATACTGCACATTTCTAAACTTAATTCTAGAACTGATATATGGAGAGTTTCTCTCAATTCTCATTTGTTGTTTAATCTTGTATTTTTCTCCTTTAGCACACCAACACATGAAGTGATTATTGATTAAGCTCACAATCTGCAAAATCACATGTCATTAAAGTGACTGAATGCATAAGGACATCACGTTTCCTTTAGGTATGCCAGCCTTTAGGTGGGACCTGGGGTTCCCCCGGAATTACAGCTCATCTCCAGACTACAGAGATCAGTTCTCCTGGAGAAAATGGATACTTAGGAGGGTGGCCTCTATGGCATTGTATTCCACTGATGACCCTGTCCTCCCCAGGCTCCATTCCCAAATCTCCAGGAGCTTCCCAACCTGGATCTGGCAATCCTACCTCCCCAATCCCCCACTGGTGGCCAGGGGGACCTGGCAACCCTATTTTGCACTGTTTTATCAATGAATGAAAATGTATTGGTACAGTAGAAAAAACAAAATGGCAGGAGTGAATGGAAAGAAATAAATCTGTAGCAAACTACATGTGCATCTCTACAAAATCCAGAAATCAATAGTCAATTGGTACTACTTCACAAAGATGATCAATAACTTGGCACTCCAAAAGAGAAATTCTGACAAGGAAAAATAATGCTAGTGATTAAGCTGAAGACAAAGATCATCTTTATCTTGTACATGTGTAAATCAGACTGATATTTTTCCAGTGGTATACTGTATACACACAGGAATGCTTTGTACAGTTAAAAAAACAAAGTAGTGCAACAGTCTCTACGGCTGCAGAAATGAGGTCCTGTATAGGATGGGGATATATCTGCCAAAATCCCCCCACAATCTTTTCTACCATTGCACCAAGCAGCTTATACACATGTTCAGACTCAACAGGAAGAAGAGTTTTAATACTACTCTTATTCTTATTCAGTTTATAAAACGTAGAAATGTAAAATATGCAAAACTACAGAAATAAAGGTAAAGAGAAAAATCCTATAGCAACTACTGAAAGGATTAAGATGCTGGGCTACTTTCCAACTCTAGGAATTATTCTCCGAGTACAAAAATTTATGAAAGCTCAGATTTGTGTTCTCCCTTGCCCCAGTTGCATATCTCTCAAACAATGGCCATGTGGCTCCATCCTTCTCAGTTCTTAAAAGATTTTAAAAGTTAATATTTGTGAAGCACCTTCAGTTTTTCAGAGGAAAAAAATCCTCTAAATGTGCAGGAGAGGATTACCTGATTGCCTTCTGGCTCCAGTTAAATAAGTAAACTTTGTAGTGCAAACTGCACACTTCTAGGATAACTGGCATAATTCCTAGATTTCTATTACGTTGCATTTTATCCTGCCCTTCCTCCAAGGAGCTCAGGATAGCATTACGTCATCCCTCCCCTGTTTTATCCTCATAACAACAATATGTGGTGGGTTAACTAGAAAGGAAGTGACTGGTCAGGGTCATCCAGTGATTTCATACCTGAGTGTGCATTTGAACTCACATCTCGTCGATCCAAGCCTGAAACTCCATCAGTCCACTATACTGGCTACATATATTTCAACTTAAATCAAGAAACATTATTGCTAAATTCTGTTTTCAGTCCAGAATAAAGATGCCTGTTTTATGGTCACTATATCCTGGTTGTTTCTTACAGCACAGTAAGAGTGTTAATGCTTGTTTTTACTACAGGCTGGACAAATATAACTCTTAATCTGCTTACTATAGAAATGAAACTCCTTGATGCCCACCTATGTTACTTTATTTTAGATGGCAAGCCAATTTTTTTCTTTTTACTCAGGATCTTAACTGAGGAATTCCAGCCTTTTAAATTATATTCTAGAGTGCTTCTAGGCTGCTGACTATTTTATAAAGCTCTGTGTTGTTTTAGACTGTTTTAACAGTGAGGCTGGGTCTTATGGTTATTTGTTGTTAATTTTTATGGTGTCTTTGTAGAATCATAGAATTGGAAGGGACCAGGTTA
This sequence comes from Gekko japonicus, assembly GCF_001447785.1. Lineage (NCBI taxonomy): Eukaryota > Metazoa > Chordata > Lepidosauria > Squamata > Gekkonidae > Gekko > Gekko japonicus. The sequence continues at coordinate 489,539 of NW_015172560.1, read as the reverse complement.
CTTTGTGAGCTGCATCAAGCAGGTATTTGGAGAGGTGGCATATAAATGTTTTGAACAAATAAATAATTCAAGATGTTTTCCAAGTTCTGAGCCTGCACAATGGGCCCTTCTCCACACCAGAAGTCGTGGATGACAGCCACTGTTTGTGCATGCTAAAATCTTCATTACTTTAACCTCTTATTCCGTCTCAGTTAGAAATAATCCTTCCTTCCTATTAGTTGAAATTTGGGGAGGGGGGTTAAAATGGCACTGAAATATACAGAAAAGTGGTGCAGCTCCATTTGCAATCTATATCATTTATGAAACACAGAAAAACGTGCATATTTCAACAGCAAGACAGGTCTTATGTAAATATCACCTTTACAAAAGCAAATACATAAGGGTTGGGGAACAATAGGTCAACCAACCAATCAAACACACCAGTCACTAAAAGAATTTTGTGCCTTTGCCAAGGCAACAACAGCCATGCTTGTTATTTGTACTTCCACTGGGGACATAATCCATTACTTAAATGGCATCAAGGTACATTTCCACTTAAGGGAGACCTGGGATTGAAGAACTAATTTCAAAGGGCAGAGGCTTACTCTAGGGTAGCAGTCTACCCACTGTCATTGCTGACACCTTTTCTGCATGTAATGACCCCATGAACTAGAATTCCTGAATAGTCTTGCAAGTGTGCCAAGGCACTGCAAGCCAATTTAGAACTGATTGTGTGTGTGTGTGTGTGTGTGTGTGTGTGTGTTTTCCAGTCCCAGCAAAGAAACCTTGTAATTCGCAGAACAAATATCCTTCAAGCACAGGAAAGGGATTGGATTTGACTCTGTGTGCAAAATTCTACCTTTTTCTTATAATTTACACAATTTCACAAATACCTACATATGAAGTTGTGGTATACTGAACCAGACTACTCTGCGTTGTCTACTCTGACTGGTAATGGCTAACGTAGAGAAAGATCTGCTAGTTGGGACCTTTAATGAGAAATATTATTTATCTCAAAATATGATACACTGTGGAAAAGAACCTCAATGGCCAGTGTGGTATAATGGAAGGGGTGGACTAGACCTGGAGAGACCCACGTTCAAATCCCTGCCCACCACCGTTGAAACTAACTTGGTCACCTTGGACCAGTGATTCTTTTTCACCTACACTGTATCACAAGGTTGTTGAAATGATGAAAAGGAGGAGGAGAGAACTATGTATACTCTCCTGAGTTCCTGGGAGGAAGGATGGGATAAAAATTCAACAAATAAAAAAAAGCCCCATAAACTTTCTACCGCCCACCCTGTATTACAAACCACCATCTTCCTAAATGCTGATCCTGAAGGACAGGGGGATCTGCAGGAAGTCCATAGAGGGAATATGGTGGAAGGAGGAGGTCAGCAAAAATCATACGGTCATACGCTCGATTTGATCTTCGCTGCGGGAGTAATGGTGGACCGGATTACTGCTACTGCAGTACCATGGTCGGACCACCAGGCCCTGAGGGCTCGTCTGAATGTGCCACCCTGACCCCGCTTAGGCGGCGAGCGGATTTTTGCTCGCCCGTGAGGCCAAATGGACCCAGTGCGGCTTCAGATGGCATTGCGGGAGCCGAAGCCCCCTGGAAGCTCGTTGGATGAGCTAGTGGAGGACTGGCATGACCAGCTCTCCGCGGCCATCGACGAGATTGCTCCCAGGCGTCCTCTCCGGACTCGAGTGAGGCGGGCGCCCTGGTATACCCAGGAGTTGCGCCAGCTGAAGCGAGAACTGAGACGACTAGAGAGAGTGGCGCATCGTGCTCGCGACAAGGCGTCAAGAGCATCTTATAGGACGCTTATGAAGGCCTATGAGGTGGCAGTCAAGGCCGCAAAGAGGGAGTTCTTTGCGGCTAGGATTGCTTCTGCTAGCTCACGCCCGGCACAATTATTTAGTACGATTCGGTCATTGACATCACTGCCACAGGGCAGACAAAATGTGAGGGAATTGGACATCGGCTGTGAGGCATTTGCGAGCTATTTTGCAGAGAAAGTCTTGGCGCCCCGTCGTGCCCTCCCCGCCACAATTGATACAGTAAGTGAACTTGAGGCCCCTTGCACGTCTTTGGAGCCGGGTTTAG
>NW_015172560.1:469005-487027 GCF_001447785.1 Gekko japonicus | reverse complement strand
ATCTGTCCTCATCAGCTAACCTGGCAGAGAGAAGTGCAAATGCCATTCTTAGATTATTTAGAAGGAAAGGTGCAGGATTTCTCCCCATGGCCTTAAAAAACTTCCAGGCAAAATCATTGGCTCAACTCCTATATGGCTCACAAATCGGACTTTCTGCCAATCCAAAGACCCTTGAAAGGGTTCAATCTAAATTTCTTAGATCTCTATTTGGCGTTCCTAGAAGCACTTCTAATGTAACACTTATGCAAGAGGCTGGGCTACTCAGAGTAGAAGCAAAGGTCTGGGAGCAGGCTATAACACTCTGGCTAAAAATTCATTACAACCCAAAGGGTTTAATACCTTACCTTTTAGCCATGGACCCTTACCCTGCCTGGTCCACACAAATTCTTTTTTTTTTAAAATATTTTTATTGAGTTTTTCAACACACCCATCACCAATACACCACAGTTAGATCATACACCTTTTACTATGCGACACAGAGAGCTTATCAATCGTATCAATTGTATCTTTATCATATCTTCCCTTTCTTCTCATAGCATTCACTGAGGTTTTATATTTTTATAACTTACTAAGGATTTTACTCCATCAGAGCTATACCAAGATTCTTATCTGCACTGTAGACCCACGACAGAACTTTTTTTTGGTCCACACAAATTCTTAATAAGTTAAATCAGATTGGCCTATTCCCAGAGGCTTCATGATATTGAATCACAAAATGAAAAAGCTTTGCTACCCAAGAACTTCAGAAATATAAAAATCTTGGCCTAATTTTACTGTTGCCCCTTATTTAGTTAACATTACCTATGAACCCTATAGATGGGACTTTTCCAGAGCCCGTTTTGAGGCACTCTCTTGCACTGTACTGCAAGGTAAATTTACTCGAGTAAAATACAGCACTTTTGTATTTGTGGCTCTTATGTTATCAAGGATTTTCCGCATTATATTCTTGAACGATCAATGTATGCCCAACCTAGGTTAAAATTTCTGTCTGGGATATTATCAGATTTACCTTTCTACTCAGATTCTGAGAAGATTGTATTGTTGTTATCTGATTTCGATGCCAACATATCCTATAGACTGTCTTTATATGCCTTGGCTGCAAAGAAAATACAGGCTAAGGCTGTTCTTATGGGAACTAATTAATATTGATCTTAGCAGATGCCTTTTGACTCAATTTTATTCCTTTCTTTATAAGTTTTTTATTATTTTCCTACTACAAACACTAACCACACTACAAACACTAAAACACTACAAAGACTAATCACTAAACTAAAACATAAGCTAGACAAGGATCATACAATATGATTAACCGTTAGCTTAAACAAAGTTCCCTCTATAGTAAGATTAATGGATTGGAGCTTAAACAATTAAACTTTCAAGCTTATAAAATTATATTATTTCTTTTACTTTCCTCTATGTATCTTTTTATCAAAGTCCATTGGACTTTCAGGAGTTTCAGGGCCACAGCCCCTTTTTCTGATCCGGAGTCCTCTTCTGGAGTACTACTCACTGTGTTTTCTGAACTTCCCAACCCATATGTGCTGCCTTCTTCTTCCTCTTCTTGTTCCTCTGTTCCAGTCCAGTCCAGTCCAGTAGCCTTTACTGGCATGTAACCCTTGCAAACCCATATACAAAAAAACCAACAACAACAATGACCACAGCATAGAATAATACTTGCAAAATACAGAAACAAGGAATTACTAAGTAAGTATACCCATCAATTAAATAAAGGGCAAATAGAAATGGCACCAAAAAGAAATTTAGCAACAGTTTCTGTTATCTCAAGGTTTGGATTATCAAACCTGGTGGGGCTGTTGGATTTTGTGGCTTGTGGGGTAAAAAAAATCTCCTTTCTGTTTCTGAATTACGGTGTATTCAGTCCAGTTACCCTTATTGGCATGTAACCCTTGCAAACCCATATACAAGAAATTTAGCAACAGTTTCTGTTGTTCTTTTATAATTCGCTGTCTTTGTTGTTGTTCCAAGAACAGTTTCGCTTTTAAGACAGAGTCAATCTTTTATTTTTTATCTTTATAGTTGAAGAGAAGTCCCTTAGGTATTATCCATCTGTAGGGTGTGGGGTTTTTTCTGCAAAAAGGTGGTTACGTTTTTGTACTGTTTCCTCTTCTTTCTTATCTCAAATGGTATGTCTTTTAGGACTCTGATTTCTTCGTCTTTGATTTTTAGGGTTGTCCCATTTGTGGCCTTGAGCACCACATCTCTTGTACATCTCTTTGAGAATCTCACCAATATCTCCCCAGCCAGGTTTTTTTTCTTGATAAATTCTGGATATATCCGATAGATCATATCCATATCGCTTTGCAGTAGATCCGCTGTTAAACCTGTCATTGGGGCCAACGCTTCACTTAAGATTTCCTTCAGATTTTCACCCTTCTGTTTAGGGACATCTTGAAATCTCAGAACATAAGCTGATTTTTCCATTTGGAGTCTTAGAAGCTGGTCTTTATCAGAGGTCCTCTCTTTCTCCATTACTTCCAGTCTTTGCTTGATTGCTTTTGTCTTGGCTTCAACCTTTTTCACAGATTTTGCTGTCTCCTCTGTTTTTATATTAGTCTCTTTCAGTTGTTTTTGAAGTGCTTCAAAGTTGTTATTGAGATTAGTCAATTTTCAATTCAAAACCTTTATTGGCATGGATATTGAGATTAGTCATCTAATCCAGAAGAGGGCACAATGCTTTAGCCAACATGTTGGAAAAGTCAGTATTTGCTTCCGGTTTAGCAGCTGGAAGTGCTGATCTGGCAATTCCAGGAGAGTGCTTCATTCTCATCGCCACCTTTTCTGCCCGGCTAGTCATTGTTTACAATTCAGGGAAAGTTTCTCAAAGTCAGCAAACGTTTGTTTATAGAGTCACTTTAGATAAATCTGTACTTTACTTGATTAAATCCAAAATCACCGTTACTCCTAGCCCCATATATTTATTAAACAGCTCGTTTAAAGTTGGGGGGGAGCAAACTCCCTCCCCCTCTGCCATTGCAGATTGGGGCTTCGGATGGCCGCTTAACCGCATATCCAGTTAATGAGGAATAACACTCATGTTTCATTCCATGCCAGCTGCAGAGGTAGGGAGAGCTTTGTAAATCTGCTAGATCACTTGTTCGCTCGTCTGGTGTGCACCTCTTGGTGCCATGATGGCACAGCAGCAGGAGGACCTGTCGGGGCAAAGAGGAGCCTCAATCCCTTGGCCGCGGTCTTGGGAGAGGCACCTCTTGCGCCCCAGGCTGGGAGTCCCCTCCAAGGGCTCCGGGGGGGTCCGGAATAATCTGGTACCCCTCCCATCCACTGCATCACAGGCTGCCAAAATCGGAGCTCCAATGGAGCGCACCCGCCATTCAAGTCGCCGAAACCGGAAGCCAACTCAATTTTATTCTGATTGTATGGTTTTATTATATTTTAAATTTTACTCTAATCCTTGGTTCGTAATGGCTTATGGCTAAATACAAATAAATGTCTATTTCAACTGTATAACAAAGCAGGTACTGGACGATTTTCCAGACACTGCACATGGGTGGAGATGTCCTGTAAGCTTGGGACAAAGTCATTTAGATACAAATTTGAACTGGTATTTGGTTGGATATAGCTCCTGAGTTGTTTAATTTAACATATAGTGAATTTTCAGAATAAAGATTTGTTATTAATGTCAGCATATAGTTTATTCCAAAGCCATATGTGAGATACATAATCAACATCAGCCCTTAAATCAAGAAATGCTGCATATAGCACATATTTGCTTACCAGTGAGGCCAGTTTAAAACAGCCCTGCCTGAAGTCTGCTTTTTCATCACCAATTCACAATCTGAGAGTGTATACAGATCATTCTTGCTTTTTGCCCATTAAAATGCTATGGCTGCCTAGCTTTCATAGAGTAAGTAACAACCACACTGCCAGCAATGTGTTTTAAAAGAGAAAAAAGAGTAATGTGGGTGTTATTGTGGGGAGCTTTAAATAACTTGTAGTTAAAAAAACCTAAAGCATTAAAATAACCTCCACTGAAATGCAGACAAATTTCAAAATCCACATTGAGGGTTCACCCGAAATTTCTTATTGTTCACCAACCCTTTTTAAAAATAGAAGTTTTATAAAGCCAGCCAACATGGCACATGATCTTTACTGCAGATCACCTCAAAAGCAAACATATGACTCACCCCTCAGTGGCTTCAATTAGTCACCTCACAATTAGAACAGACAGATCCTGACCATCACACTATAATTTCCGCCAGCCAACAGAAGCATAATAACTGGGTCCATGCAATGCAGGTACTGGTTTCAGTTTTTCAAGGCCAGAGGAGATCCCACAAGAACCCTAGTTCAGAGAGACACAGAATCCCCCTCATTTAGATTTTCACTTCTACATCTCTCCAAACATTCATCGTTTGAGGTGAGGCACTTTTCTCATAGAATTGTATTATTTCAGGGGTTTTTTGTTTGTTTACTTTAAAAATGTATTAGTAGTTGCCTCAGGGAATGCTGCTCAAAGATACTGGTACATGAAAATCACATCCTATTTTTATTAGGCATCATGGAACTAACTTCAAGTCAATAGGAATAAACAGTGGAATTAAGGCCTACCTTAGGGACCTAAATACTACTGAAGTCACAGTGCAAACCTATACAGAGTTAACTCCAGTCTAAGCTCATTGATTGTACTGTCAGTGAGACTTACTTCTAAGAAGACGACGACGACATGCTTAGAATTATGCTGTATATCAGCTTAGCTTCAGGAATTTCTATTTTAGTTTCTTTCAGTTTGCATTTGGAAGAGAACCAGAAGATTATTGTCATGGCAAGGAGGCACAGTGAATTCACAGGTTCCATGACTGCCCATTTTTTCCTGTTTATGGTCTCTTACAATGCACACAAGCCGAGTCCTATATTTGTGCTGTATTTGGTACAATGCAGCCAGCACATATTTTAGGTAAGCATTGCTGTAAACACAGTGCCTGTCTGTGTGGATATTCTTTTGCCTTAAAATCCCACTGGGTCACCATAAGTTGACTGCAACTTGCTGGCACTTTCTGAAACCAACTGAGAAAAGAGTCTGGAATGTATCGATTTGCCCAACTCTTCAGCCCTTTTGACTTCTCTGGTGGATGGTGAACTGTACAGACATGGCACACACCATGTGGCCCAAGATGTTAATCTGTTGTTGTTTGGAGTCACCAGTAGCCAAACAGATGTTGGATGCTTGTGTTGCTTTGTTTTTATGATGTATCACCTTACTCAAAACACTTTATTAGATCCTTTAATAAATATCGCTATAATCACAAGCAATTGTCTCATTCCAGGTAACCTTTGAACCTGAGAGCAGAGCATGGGTAGACCATCCTCTGAATTATGACATAATTGGGGATACTACTATAGGGATTAAAGTTCCCTTTGTCCCTAGTGACCACAAGGTTGGAGGGAAAGGTATGTCAGTTGCAGCCCATTTGAAACAATGGCCCTTGAATCAAAGTTTGCAATATTATAAGCAATGCTTATTTACTGAAGATTTAAACTTTATATTTGATTCCTCCTACTGCTGCTAAATGATACTGGATTTGATCCCTATATGAGCACAAAGCTCCTTCTGAGGTTTGGATCCAGATCTATCTAGTACACGTGTATTCCACCCTTCCTCCAAGGAGCTCATACATGGTTCTCCCTTCTGCACATTATTCTCACAACAATCCTGGCCAAGAGAAAATGATTGGCCCAAGGACACCTGGTGAACTTCAGGACAAATTGTGATTTCCCCATTTCTAGTTCAATGCTCTATAACCACTAAGCCACTAGTTCTCTAGGTCTGTTTTATGGATTGTTTTATGCTGTTTTTATGTCCCTGGGCTTGCTTTAATAGTTTATTTGTTTATATATTTTGTATTATTTTAATTATATAAACAGGCCTCTGGAGGCAGCATTAAAAAAATCTCCCGAACAAATAAAATAAATATGACTTCAGTAAGAGTTTATACTCTAACCAGACTTTCAGCTACTATTTTGTATCCCATTGGGAATGATAGTCACAGTGCTATAGTGTGATTCCTCAGTCTATGCTACAGCACTTAATACAGAATACTCTTCTCACTCTTTTCTTCAGTCAAGTGATCTCTTAGAGATGCCCACTCCAAAGATGCAGTCCAAAGAGGCAATTCATTTTACCACCTTTAATAGATTAATTACTGTTGCTGTTTCTGATAGCAACATATTTGCCTTGTGCTGTAAATTGTTGCACCTACTTCTTAGGACTGCTTAACTCTGAAAATCTAATTGCCCCAACTGCCAAATGCGCATCTGTGAGCCTATTCTGTTATCTAAATGCTATTAATTATTCTGTTTGACTTTCCCGATGTTCTCAGGTTGAAATGCTCAACACTAATGAGGCATTTACTCTCAATTAGAAAGCTCCTTTAGAATGTAGCTTTAATTCCAGAGAGTTTCACAGATGAATTAATTAGTCTCTACATTCAGCCGCTTTCCTTAAAATGTGCTGGCCCTGTTTCTAAGAAAAGGCCTCATATTGACAACCATAACCCCATCTCTGCTCCATGTCAATGGTTTCTTTAAACAGAGAACAAAATAAGTAGCTTTAGAAAAGAATTGGGTGTCCTGGAACATATGTTAGATTTTTAACAAAGCCTTTCATTGCAATTAAAAATCCACAATTTAAGGAAAATGTTATGTACAGATTCATCACATCTATGGAACATTCAGTTCAAGGGTACATGGATTAATTAATTTACACTTTATTTATGCTATGTAAGGTAAGAGAATATTATGAAGAATTGTAGGAGAATTGTAAACTATTAGCAATCTGTGTGAATGTAGATTAAGTAAAACTGCCTCCCAAGCTTTATTTCCAAGACTTTACAGCATCTACTGTTTATTCCTTGGCAGTGAAGGAAACACCTTCTCTTCCTACTTTTTATCCAGTATTAGGAAAATGGGGGGGGGCAGGATTAGTGGTAATCAGATCAGTCCCTTATTCACAGCTCCTCCTTCACTGAGGGGGGGGGAAGTAAATTTGTTTGCTAAAACGGGAAACTAGCTACAGGATTTTCAGCAGAATAACTGAGGTTGCTTAAATTCTTTCCACAGAATTGTCTTGAGTCTTATTTATATGTGCATTTTAGTAGTTGCCAAATTCAGACATGTTACTACTTCTCACCTCTGTCTTTTCCGCTGCCACCCTGGCACTCTTAGGCAGGACAGCACTGAGAGGAGAACACCATTATCAAACATTTACTGTTTATTTAGAAAATGTGTATGCCTCCTCTCTAGACCTGCCTGAGGGGACTCACAACAATAAAACAAAACAAACAAAAAATAAACTATACCAATAAAAAAATCCAGGTCATTAAGAATATGGCAAGAAAAACCCTTTGCACAGCATCTCTTTGCTAGAGGGTAGGAACGGTTGGCTGATTAGGTTCTGTCCTTTTTTTGTATGGCCACTATGCCACAGTACTTTGGAAGATAGAAAAAGACATCCGATAACTTATATAGTGATCCCCAATGTGGTACCTGCCAAATACGTTTCCTGGCTTCTTAGACAAAGCATCTCATCACCAAAGCAAAGTCAATCCTGGATTTTTCCTACCTCTGTGGAGAAGGAGGTGCTTCAGAAGAACCCAGGAAGCATCATCTTTGTGTCTGTAGGGAGAACACTTGCATAAAAAGCTACCTCCATCACAATAGAATGCTTGGGTTGCAACTTTCCAACAATCTGCAATTGGCCTCAGCACCCCAACAGCCATTTTGTGATTGCCCACCCTGTAAGCCATTCTGTGCCACCTCATTTCAAAATTCTAAAAGTGCCACACAGTTGGGGATCCTTGGATCATATAAGAAGAAAGTCCAGCCAGCCATCAGCTTCTTCCTTCTAGCAAGGAGATGCTTGGCCAAGGATGAAGCTATAAAGGATAATTACATCAAGAGATGAGCAAACACTTCAGTCATCTCCAGCCTTCTTTTCCTGGAGTCTTCATAGCAGCTCACGATTGCTGTGTAAACAGTTATGAACACTGAATGACAATCAAGCAGGTGGAAGAAACTGATATCTTTAACAGAAGACATCATGATATGGGGTATAATGAGATATATATGGGGGGCCACCTTGACACATCAGAGGAGTGTGGCTTCTGAGTGGCTGGCAGTACTGAGAATGGGTTGTTGATATCATGGCTTACTTACATTCTGTCTAAGGTTCACTAAATTTGAGATGCTGCTCTTCCTATGAATAATTTCATTGCACTCTGTTAAGAGGTTCTGGATGGACATCAGAACTCTTGGTCAAACTATGCCATTGTGCACAAAGTATGGCTAAAAAAAGAAATATTTAAAATATTAAGGAGCACTTCTACACAGTTAAATGTGAAAATGCAACTGCTTTTTCAAGGCAGTAAGAGTCAGGAAGATACTTTTTTTTTGCTTAGAATTTTAATAAGATATCTTCTATTTTAGGGCTGAACCTAAATACTTGTACTTTTTACAGACAATGTTACATAGTATCTCTGGTTCTTGCCTGTCCAGGCACGTATTTATGATCCCATTATGCTTTCCTGCATATTATGATCAGCTTCTTCTAAGGACAGCTTTTAAAATGCTTTTAATTATATTCAGTTGACACCCCATCAGGGCCATTCTGGAAGTAACAAGGTGGAACAAATACATGCACAGGCTGTCTTTAAAAAGTCCTTATCATGGTAGCAATAAATTACTGTTTTTACTACATGCTGTAAGAGAAATTCCACCCCAAGCCAAAGCTATGCTATGGTCACAAGCTTTTATAGACTCTTATGCAAAGTTACATCCTTCTAAATCCACTGAAGTCAATGGACCTAGAAGAGTGTTGTACAACATTAGACAATACAACAATAGCATCTTGAATTGTGTCAGACACTCAAAACCAGTAGATAATTTCAAGACCTCTCAGAAGAATATAAAATTAAAGTTAATAGTGAATTGTCTGTAAGCTCCATACCAGCGATGCCATCCTAATCATAAACCATCATAGCGGTATTCGTTATGCAAAACCATAGCTAAAACAACCTGTGGTTAATAAACAAACCCGAAGCCATGAATTCAGATGATGGTTTGATATACCCTGACCTGTAACAGTTAATATAATCTTTTGCATATGGACAATCATGCTCACTGGAGTTATAACTGATCTTGACCACCACTTTATGAACAAAGGGTTTTGGAAGCTGTGATAAATTTTTCGTAAAAGAAGGTGAGTCTCATCAATCCATCCATCAATCAGTCAATCAAATTACCTCCTCCCACTACAGCTCCTCAAGTGGTCCCTCATGCCATTCTTGAAAATTCCGTCACTCAGGAGTAACATTTTGGGGAGCATTTGGGAGTGCAGGACGAAGCAAGGAAGTCCTGTCCCTCAGAGGCAAATACTATTCATTAGCAGAGGTTTACAGTGGAATCCAAGATAATATTTCTTTGGATCATTTACCACATATCAGGGATGACATGGAACTCCTTTTTTTGTTAGTGAATGGGTTGATAAGGCACAATGCTGTGCAATCCTCATGAGTCTCCAAATCTAAAAAAAATATATAGGTATAATGCACATAGAATAAGGCTGCTCCTTTGCCATGTAGTAACTTACGGTGGCTCAAGTGGTTAAGACGCTGAACTGCAGACCTGAACGTCAGTAGTTCAGCAGTTTGAGACCCGAGTGCCGCATGACCGAGTGAGCTCCCGTCTCTGATCCCAGCTTCTGCCAACCTAGCAGTTCGAAAGCAAGAAACTGCAAGTAGAGAAATAGGTACCACTTCGGTGGGAAGGTAACAGCATCCCGTGTGCCTCAGCGTTTAGTCATGCCGGCCACATGACCACGGAAATGTCTTTGGACAGCGCTGGCTCTTCGGCTTGGAAACGGAGATGAGCACCGCATTCCTAGAGTCGGATTCGACTGGCTTTCGAGCAAGAAAAACCTTTACCTTTACCTAACTTACAGAGACAGTTCTATTTATTTGTTTAAGAACAATTTTCCATTTGAGACAGGTCTGCAAGATGGCTAACAACACAATGAAAAGCAATCAACTGACTCATCTAAGAATAATTACAGAAAAAACCCAGACTTGTTCAGTTAAAGTATGAATTTCATCTAGGTTATAAAAATGTCTGATATAAGCTTTAAGCAACAACCAAATAAAGGGAATAGAAGACTGTTTATTGTTGTAGTGTGAAACTGGCCTTTGATTACAGATGGACAAGTCTTGTGATCATTTTGGAAGAGAGTCCTGAATGACTGACTATGTTACCTCACACTACATCACTCCTCTAGAAAAAAGAAGGCAGGGCACCTACAGCCAAGAAAACTAGAAATGTGCTACATAGTTCAGAGAAAGAAGCAGATATGTGGGCAATCTCTAATACTCCCCAATGGATGTAAAAAGCAGAAAGATGTTTAGGGAGCCTCATTGTAGAATGGCTAAAACCTGAAAAAAATATGAGCAAGGGAATAAGGAAGAACATGACCATTATCTCAGCTAGGAACACTCTTAATGCTTTGTGTGTGTCTTTTGCACATTGTCAGAGTGTTAAGCTGCACTTCAAGGTTTAAAGAATGCATGAGAGAGACTTACAAATGCAAAGATGTTATCTTCTGTACCTAAAAATACCTATCCTTGTGCATGAATGCCAGATAATTGGGCTGCCCAACTTGGTTTGGTACTTCACTCAAATGAGCATTTTATTGGGCCTTCTAACAAAGTGTGAGAGCACATTTTAAAGAAGAGATTCTTGAGCTTTTATAACTGTGGGCTGAACACTAAACTTGGTAAAATATATGTAACAGATTCCTCCGAACTTTCCACTACCATCCACAAGTGGCACTATCTACAAAAAGGGATTGCTTGTAGTTTGGCCCCATCCAGACCTTTCCTTCACCTTTGTCTTCCCAGACCCAGTTAAAAACAAAACACTAAGGACTCTGCAATGTCACCAATACAACCCCACAGATCCTACTTCTGGAGGGAAAATGCTGAATGATACTCACCAGGAGACACATGTTAGAACAGTTGTGCAAAGAAAATGACTTGGACTCTACTTTGGTATAGTACTGAAGGGCACTGAACCTTCTGAACGGCACTAAATGAGAAATGCAATTATCACACTACTAGGAGGTGGCCATCATATCATATTTCTAAGTCTATGAGCCTGTGGGGAGTCCCTTTTGCAAGGCTGGATCCTTATGCCAGTTTCTTGTTTGGCAGATTTAATGGAAAATCAGTTTTCTAGGTGGCACTTAGGCAAGACCTGAGAACAAGCGAGCTTTACATTGCAAGAGTGACACTTGCTATTTTTCTCTGACAGTTTAAGAGGCATATGATTAACACCTCTGTACTTCACTGACCTCAAGGAACTGGCTACTGACTGGTCACTTTCTTAAAGCAGCTGCTGGTAATGAAGCTGTTTAGTTTAAAATAAAGAATACTATGTGTTCATTTTCAAAAAATACACCAAAATTACATAACATTTCTTTCACTCTCAGATAAAGCAAGAAATATCGTTACTGGACAAGCGCTATTTGGAATCAAAGACAAAGTCATCCTCAACAGAATAAATCTGCATATACTGTAGTTATCTGAGTGTGGATTAAAACATCCACACCAAGTGGGGCCAAGTAGGAAAAGTGGAGAGGTTCCTAGAAAAAAATCACAAAACTATAAAAAAGATGGGGGGATTAATCCTTTGAATGCCAAATGGGATTCGTGACACTTCTTTGAGACAGCAATAACCTTGCTAGAAGTGGGTCATAGCTGAAAGGACACCACAGGTACATTCCTCTCCAGGACCCCCAGACAACTCACAGTGGTACCTTGGAAAGGAAAGAGGATCCTGCATGGTCTCCAGACTCCCAATTAGCTGGCCACCAGTAGATGATGGCAGCAGTCTTGAAGAGAGAACCATATCTGGCACACTTTGTGTTTCCATCCCAACCCACCTTGACAATGAGGAGAGGGCCTGGAGAAGAAAATACTTTGTGGTTTTCCAGCCACCACTGACCGGCTAATTGGAGTATCCAGTCTTGGAGTGGAAACCATGCCCAACACATCCTTAAAGTTTTCAGCTCCAAGCACCCCAACCCCTGGCCAGGTGATCTGTGAGTGTCTTGGAGAAGAACGGACATTTGGTGTGCTTTTGACTACGAGCCCAGACATCTTGATCAGTTGGCCAGCATCAGAGAAGGGGCCTGCATACCTGAGGGACCGCCATTTCCCACATGTTCCCCAGAGAGCACTGCGTTCAGGGTCTCAACATTGTCTAGACCTCCCTGGACCCATAGGGTCAGGGCCTTTTCAGTGGTGGCTCCACACTGGGGGAACGAGCTCCCAGAAGGGATTATGGCCCTGCGGGACCTTTTACAGTTCCGCAGGGCCTGTAAGATGGAGCCGCATAAAACCTAAAAACTGAATATTGCTAAGGCCCTCCCCTCTGAAACTATCATTGGCAGCCTGTGTTACTATGATTGATCTGCCACTATGTTCCACCATTGTATACAATACTGAACTGATACTAGCACTTTTTGAACTGGTTTTATAATTTTATAGTTCTATAATTTTGTACTATGTATTTTAACTTTACATAAGCTGCCCTGAGCCTGCCTTGGCAGGGAGGGCAGGGTATAAATATAACAAATAAAATAAATAAATAAATAAGAGAGGCTTGGAGTAGAAAGCATGACATGCCCATTTTCCATCCCAAGCAGAGTTCTCAGGGAATAAGGGAAGAGAAATAGAATGTCCTCATGAGTCACTGGCTTGCTGATGGATGAATTGATGCTGTTTCCTTGCTCCCATTTCCCAGCATCCTTTCTGACCATGTGAAAATTCCTGAAGTCACAGGATCCACGTGGCTACCTGCTTTGTATGGACTAATTATCAAGATGGTTGGCCAGGGAAGGGGCTTCATTGAGGAGAGGGGGACAAAATTATTCTGCCAGTGAAACATAGCTAATGGAACAGGGCGGGGGGAGATGGATTTCACTCTCTCCTGCCTCTTTCTGATCCATATGGCTAGTTGTCTGTCCTGTAAACCTGGAAATAAACTTTTCTGGAGTCAGAAAGGACTGCTATGGTGAGGGAAACAAGGAAATCATATAATCTCTGAATCAACCTGTCTTTAATAAAACATTAGAGACACAACCTATGAAAAAAACCATTAATATGTTCCTTTTAAGATCTTTGAACATACTAGAAAATGTGCAAAACTAAGTACAGGGCTTTAATAGGGGAAATATGGATTACTCCCATGTATTATAGCTAGAAGCAAACACATTCACTTTCAGAGCTCTGTGTTGTGTAATACAAGAGGCTTTGTATTATATTATCTGACCTCAACTGAATGTAAATCTGGAACTGTTACCTGAGGTAAACCATAGCAATAAGGACCAAAAGAAAAGTTAGCCATGCATGCCTGTTAGTTCATACACTATTGCCCACTTTCATTGGGCTACTGGCCACCTTGCTACTCAGTTCCATAGAGAAGTACTGTAAAGATGGATGACAACAGAAAAATACCATGTGGATGGGATGAAATGCTTCTACTATGTCATTGTGCACATGGCGTTACTACCTTCCAAGCTTGTTAACTTTAATGGACTTAGCTAGGGTTGCACTGTTAAATTTTCTCTCTGTTATCTTCCTTGGCAATGCCTATCTAATGTTTCTCAGTTTTTCTCTTTCTCTATTACATCAACAGTTGTATTTAATTCCTAGGTTTCTGACAATATGTTTATCAAATAACTTGTCATTTGGGGTCTAAATCAATTCCTAGTTGCCTTGTTTTATAATTCTTGCTATATGTTAACTTCTAGCACTTTCCCGCACCAGCATACCGAAGACATACACACACACACACACACCATGGTCTTTTACTCTGAAATACAACCTTAATTATTCTTAATAATATGTTCTACATAGCAGGTCAACTCCTAGGCTGCACAATGAGTGCTAATATAAAACATGGTAAATATAAAACATGTTCTCAAATTGTACCACTACGAGTCAACCTAAAAAATCAGAGCTTTTGAAGAATAACTAGACCAAAATAAGACAACCAATTTGGATGACAGGGATCACTATTCTTTAAATCACTTACAAAAGTTAAATTAAATGACTGAGGAAACCACTGGTGTGTTTTAAGTTCTAGAAATTCCAGAAATCCCGGCAAGACAAATACAAGCAGTTGATTCATTGGTGCTCAGTTCAATTTAGTAAGTAGTTGGGCACACAGCCCACACTGGCATTTAACCTGCTATTGATGGAAATGAGGAACTACACTTTGAAAGAAATTGATTCCTGCTCTATGTCAGGCTATGTATCCTTGAATAACTCAGTCTGCCTGATACTCAGTATTCTGGATACAAAGTCCTGAATCAGGCAACGTAGTCTATCAGATCAATTCAAAATCACCAGTTACACGAGAGTACCTTCAGCAAACAAAAACAATATCCAAAAAGTGAAAAATTTAACAGACCCCCCCAAGGAATATTGTTTGCATCTAAATGCAAGTGCTTCTTAATTCTGATTAATAAATTGCATTAATAGAAATGAGGCAACATAATACTTTGGCATTGCAGAATATCTGTATTTGGATTTTTACACAGCCATCTTTGTGCTAGTATTTGTGCACATTCTCATGGGTAATGAAATAATGATATTGCTCTCTTGAGAGCTACATGATATTTTTAGAAACTAAGCTCTAAAGGATGGCTGCACTGAAACCCTTCTGTTACACTGCACATGTATGAGAGAAACTTTAATAAATCAATAACTTTATTACACAATTATTTAAAAATACTATCACATGAATATATAGGCAAGCTTTATTATGACAATTTAATATGTATATACAATTATTATCACTGTAACAAATGCCACACATTATTGGTTTCTGCAAACCTTTTTTAAAGAAAATATATATCCAGATTTCTTGATATAATTTGCTTTCTCTTTATGTCATCCAAATTTAAGTACATAGTTCTAGACTGAGACTTTTCAAATACAAGCTTGGCTTCTCTTAAAATAATGGCTTGGATCCCATGGAAAATTTCTGCTAATAGAAACGGTACAGGAGCATTGCACTACTTTGCTCCTCCCACCGTGGACGTCTAACCTACCCACCCCCGCATTAGGCTTACCATTTGCCCACTTACAGTGCGAGACCTCCAGGTAATTCTGGCCATTGCCTGTGGATGCTCAGCTGGTCAGCATGTGGAAACAGGCTGGCTGAATGGGAGGGTTGAAATCATCATCCCCATGCAATGACACAACTTCCAGTGTGACCCAGAAGTTATGACATTATACCCAGTGCCATGTGCTATGGAAAACATAGCTGTATCATCATGTGGAAGCAACAATCATAACTTCCTAAAGTTCCCATCCCCCCCACTGATACAGTATGTGAACTGGAGGTCCCTTGGCCATCCTTGGGTTCAGTTTTTGATTCCTTCAGCCTGTTCTCCTTTGCTGATGTTAACAGAATCCTTGGTGCTGTTAGACCAACGATGTACCTCCTTGATCCTTGTCACTCATGGCTGGTGAAAGCCAGTGATGAGAGGATACGGGGCTCTCTTACTGTCAATCTGTCTCTGGATACAGCGGGGTCTATCTAGAAGGGGTTAAGGAGGCCGTGGTTGCAACACTCTTGAGAAAACCATTTCTGGATCCTTTAGACAGCCAATTACTGCCCAGTTTCAAATTTATTGTTTCTGGGCAAGGTAATTGAGAGAGTGGTAGCCAAGCAGCTCCAGGGCTTTCTGGATGACATATCATCATTGGATCTATTTCAATCTGGCTTTAGCTCCGGCCATGGGACGAAGACGGTGTTGGTCACCTTGATGGATGATCTCCATAGACAGCAGGATTGAAGTGGGTCGGCGCTGTTGTTGTTGCTTGACCTCACGGCAGCATTCAATGCAGTTAATCATGATCTTCTAACTCATCACCTCGCCAACGTAGGAGTTTGTGGGGTGGCCCTTCAATGCCTTTCCTCATTTTTCCATGGTCAGGGATAGAGGGTGGCACTGGGAGAGGATGTGTCCTCTAGGCAACCCTTATGATGTGGGGTTCCTCAGGGGGCACTCCTCTCCCCAATGTTATTTAACATCTATATGCACCCCCTCACCCAGCTGACGTGGAGCTTCGGGGTTGGGTGTCAGCAGTGCGCTGATGATACCCTGCTGTATCTATCATTGGATGGCCTCACGGCTTCCGCCCCGCAAAATCTGGCTGAGGGTCTGAAGGCTGTGGTGGGATGGTTAAAAAAGAGCAGGCTGAGACTGAATCTAATGAAGACAGAGGTTCTGTGGCTGGGGGGGGGGAGGCTTTGGGATTGGGATCTAGGCCAATTTTGGATGCCTCCTTAACTATGGAGGCCCAGGTCATGCATGTTGCCAGGCTGGTATTGTTCTATCTTCACCAAGCTCAGCAACTGGTTCCTTTCTCGTCACGCCCTGACCTAGCCACAGTAATCCATGCAACAGTCACCTCCAGGCTTGACTACTGAAACTTACTCTACAGTGGCCCACCCTAGAGACTGACCCAGAAACTCCAGCTGATCCAGGATGCAGCAGCACAAGTCCTGACAGGAATATCATGGACAGCACATATACAGCCTGGGCTGCACTGGCTACACTGGCTTCCAGCAGAATACTGAGTCGGGGTCAAGATTTTGATTTTTACCCTCAAGGCCTTGAGCAGTCTGAGACCAATGTATCTGTGGGACCGTCTCCTCTGGTATGTCCCAGGGAACGCTTTACACTCTGTAGATAACAACCTGCTGGTGATCCCTGGCTCCAAAGATGTCCAGCTGTCCTCAACCAGGTCCAGGGCCTTTTTGGTCCGGGCCCCGACCTGGTGGAACTCTCTGCCTAATAACACCAGGGCCCTGAAGGATCATGTTCCACCAAGCTTTTTCTTGAGGACAGCAATGGTGTTCTATCATGGCTGGCACCCTGTCCTCTCCCCCTCCCCTTAATTCTGATCTTGCATTCCCTCTCCCTCTGCTCAGAAAGTGGCCAGGCAGGCCAGAACTGGAATGAAATTTTTAAGGACACCGTCTTTTAATCTGGTATACTGATTTTGTTATTTTGAATTCTTAATGTTTTGTATATTCATTCTATGGCTTTGTGCCTCTGTTGTACATCATCCAGAGCCTAGTGCAAACTGGGATGGGGCAATTAATAAATCAAATAAATAATAATAATAAAGTAATCTCCCACTGGTTGCCAAGCCATGCTGTGCCTACAAAGACTCCTTTTGGGATTGCAGCGGGGGCGGGGGGGTTAATAAGAAAGTCCCATTCTACTCATGAAAAGCTTCCTAGTAAGACAAAATAATTCAGTTGGGCTAGGAATGTAGAACAAAGGAAAATAAAACAACAACACACGCAAACATATTTGTTCAAGGCAATAAGATAATCAGTAATAAGGAAGACTTTATACCATAATAAAAGTCATCTCCCGAGCTGATAAATTATTCCACAGCTTTGCTCACTCTATAAGAATGCCCTCCTGAACAATCCTGTTTTGCACATTTTGTAAAATGACAAAAACTTGTGGGCCTTTCTAATAGCCTCAGGCAGACTGTTCCACAATGCAGGAGCCACCGCAGAGAACGCACGTGAACTAACAGTTGCCTATTTTATCTGTTTGCAGGGTGGCTCCTTCAAAAAAAGCTTTGCCCAGATTTTAAAGGTATCATTTCCAGCAACATCAGGAGTGTAAGTGGTACATAGTGTGCTCTGTTTAAAATTTATTATACTTTACTGCATTCATTAATTTGCAACATTTGCAAGCCTTAAAATATTATGCTTGTTTACCTTCTTGTAGAGATGTCTGTAAATAACCACTTCGTTTCCCCAGTCAACTCCCTCCTAATATGTTCATTATGCGGTACAAGAAATTCTCAAGTAGGATGGCAACTGGTTAGCTTACTGCAGCAATATTTTAGTTGCTAATTACAGAAATACAACTGAGAAGACCAGTCACGATCATCCT